>NT_166305.2:1674053-1846553 GCF_000001635.26 Mus musculus
TTTTTATTGGAGAATTGAGATCATTGATGTTGAGAATTATCAATGTACAAGCGTTTATTGATTCTTGTTATTGTGCTATGCCAATGTGGGGCTTTCCTTCTCTGTTAATTTGATGGTCTGGGATTATTTATTCCTTGTGTTTTCTTGGGTGTGGTTAACCTCTTCAGGTTGACGTTTTCCTTCTAAGCACCTTCTGTCAGGCTGAATTTGAGGACAGATACTGCTTGAATTTGGCTTTAAAATGAAGATTTTTCTTTATCCTATTGTAGTTGAAAGTTTTCCTGAATATCGTAGTCTGAGCTGGCATTTATGGTCTCTTAGAGTTTATAGAACATCTGTTTAGGCTCCTCTGGCTTTTAGAGCATCTATTAAGATGCCAGGTGTCATTCCCTTTATGTTTACCTTTGTATGTTAATTGGTCTCTTCCTCTTGCAGCTTTTAATATTCTTTCTTTGTTCATTATGTTTGGCGTTTTGACTATTATATGTCCTGGGTACTTTCTTCTCTGTTCCAATCCAATTGGTGTTCTGTTTCTTCTTGTACCTTGATAGGCATCTCCTTCTTTAGGTTAGAAAGTTTTTCTTCTATGATTTTGTTAAAAAGATTTCCTGGACGTTTTGTGCCTAGATTTTTTTTTTTTAATTTGACATCTTCTTTGGCCAAGTTATTCATTTCTTCTATCTTGTCTTCAATGCCTGAGATTCCCCGTTCCATCTCTGTATTCTGTTGGTGAGGCTTGCTTCTGCGGTTCTTGTTTGAGTTCCTAAGTTTTTCATTTCCAGTTTTCCCTCAGTTTGGGTTTTCTTTAATGATTCTATTCCCACTTTTATGTCTTAAACTCTTTTCTTTATTTCATCCCACTGCTTCTTTGTGTTTTCGTAGATTTCGATAATGAATTTATTCACCTCCTCTCTAAGGACCTCTATCGTATTCACGAAGGCGGCTTTGAAGTCCTTGTCTTGAGCTTCAGCTCTGTTGCATTTCTGGCCTGCTGTGGTAGGGTTGCTGCACTCTAGTGGAGACATTGTCCTGGCTGTTATTGTGTTTTTAATGTTGGCATCTAGGAATTTGTGTCTGGGGTGATTGTAATTCTAGGTGCTAATATCTGGTCGTCTTTGTCCGGTGGGTGTTCTTTCCTTGGTTTATCTTGTGTTAGGAGAGTGTGGTGGCTGTGGGTTGCCTGGTAGGGAATGCTTTGAGGACCCTGTCAGGTGTGGCCACTGGGTTCCAGGTGGAATGTGTTTCTAGGTATTGGGAGTTGATACTTTGGAGTGAGGATGAGCTAGAAGGAGGAGTACGATTGAGGTGGTGAACGTGAGAGAGGAAGTTAAGTTATGTCACCAGGATCTGCACAGGCCACTGGGAGTGGGGACAGATGGAAAGAGAAGCCTCAGCAAGTGGTCTGCTACATTAGGCTTATTTTCTAAAAGAGAATTTAATTTCCTGAGTGTTTCCACTTATCTGACTGTATCTGATAGCCTCACAGAAAAAGACAATGTGCACACAGTGATTCCACTAAGTTTTCTAGACCAGTGTAATACAACCTGCTTATACAGTTACACACATGGGTACAAATACACATATGCTTATTATATAACAGTTGATTAATAGCCTTAAAATATATTTGAATGAAGCTATGCATTCAGTTATATTTTAATCAAGTAAACCTAGCACTTGACTGCCTTAGGCAGGAGGATCACAAGTTTTAGGCTAGTATGGGCTATATATTGAGATTTTGTGTCGAACAACAACAAAACAACTAAGTAATTCTGTGTGTGTGTGAGACGTGTGTGTGTGTGTGTGTGTGTGTGTGTTCGTGTGGAATGAGAGTCTTCCATAAAGCCATGTAGGGCACCTGTTGCTGTAGCCTGAGATGATTCTGGTATAGCTCCCTCCACCCTCTGCTGTCTTCCCTGGCTGACAAGTCCCTCTATGCTGAAGCCCCTCAGTGTCTCTCTCCTTGTGCATATCCTTTAGCTTCCTTTGTGACAATTCCTGTCACTTTCACATTTTTACATTTATGTCACCTTGGCCTCAACTGGACCCTTGGAGCTGGTCTTGTCTGTGCTGACCTTTGCTCCAGGTCCTGGAGTTCTGCAGAACAGACGTGGGTCAGGCAAAAGCGAGAAGCACAGAGCGCTTTGGATATGAAGAATTTCCATCCCATGCATGCCAATAAATTTCTTCTAATTTTAGGAAGCAGGAGAGGAACTCAGAACCACAGAAAACGGAGGGAAGGGCAGTGCCCCGGGAGGTAAGGCATGCTCAGGCAACCAGAGTAAGTGCCAGGTCCGGTGATACTCTGAGGGTGAAGCCATGTCTGCCACCTACAGGATGTTCAGCCTCCTGGGTTAAGATCAGCCAATGGGATCAAGCCTTGTGGCTCATTGCCTGATTGGCCACACATGCTTCCAACAGTAGCTATTTGAAGCTAAGAAGGAAGCCTGTGTTACAAGCTAGTGGACACCACTTTGAGGTTTTAGTACCCTACATAAATGTAAATATGCCGAGATTCTCAAAACAGCTCCTGCCTTCCTCTGGCAGGACTTCAGCACCGGCCTCATAGACACTGGACTGGGTTTGTCTCTGGTCCTGTGGTCTCGGGAAGGTGCTTAACCTTCTGTTTTCCCTTTTTTGAAATGGAGAGTTGACTATAATAATAATAATATTATTATTGTTACTATAATAATAATGTTATTATTATTATTATTATTATTATTATTATTATTATTATTATTATACTGGGCTTGAGATGTGGCTCAGTTGGTGGGATACTTGCTTAGCATATAAGAGACCTTAGGTTTAATTGCTCATCATCACATAAAATAGGCCTGCTGATTAACATCTCTAATCGGGGCACTCCACAAGTGGAAGCAGGAGGGTCGGAAACTCAAGGTCAGCTTCAGGTAGATGGTGTGGCCCTGTCTTAAAAAAAAATCAAAACAAACAAATAAAACCCCAAAACCTTCTTGGGGTTATACTACTATACTCATTGATCATTGAGCCATTTCAGCCCCTCCGAAGGCAAGGCAATTAGGTAAACGGTGGTTTCATAGCCTCAGAAAAGCAATCCAACTATTTGCCACTGAAGGTTTGCTTTGACATCCTCATGTGATTCTACAGTTACATAAAATCACATCCTTATCTTGTAGATGGTTTGACAAGGTCTCGGCTTGGTCACAGTCACATGTCTAAAAGCCAACTGAATGTTGTCAAATTTAAAGCCAATGTTATTTGCGGTTCAAAGCCGTTGCAGAGAAAACAGTCATAGCAGAGACAATATCACCACAAAGTGGATGTCAAGTTTACCAGCACTGTGTGAATCCGTTGCTTTTCTTGGTGCTGTAACAAAATACCCGACACAAGTAACTTATAAGAGGAAAGGTTTGTACCTTAAAGGATACCATCCATTGGGAGGGGGAAGACATGGCAACAGGTGCACCAGGCAGGGGGTCCCCTTGCATCAGGACACAGGGAGATGGATGCTGGTGCTCAGCTCGACTTCTGTTTATTTAGTCTGGGACCCCAGCCCTTGACATGGTGCCACCCACATATAGAGGCAGCACCGTAGCTGATTTGACTCAACCTAGGAGCTCCCTCACAGATGTTTCCAAGGTGACTCTAAATCCCATCTAGTGAGCGCTGCTGTTCTCAAAGTCTTGATCCAAGGCTGAGCCAGCTGCAGACGTGCGCACTGACACAGAGGACACCAGGGTCCTCTGACTCTGAGCTGTGCTTGGTTTTCACACACCATTGGTACACCAAAGCACAAGTCTATGTGCTCCTAACGGCTGATCGCACTCTCTTACTATGTTAGCAAGTGCATTAGCTGCTTGTCAACACAGATACTTAAATGAAATATTTTTTTAAAGTGAAGCTAGTATCTAACAGCGCCCGGTGAAGACGGGCTTTTGGGAGTTGACTGTTTTACAGATGCTTTCCTTGTTCCACAGAGACGGAGATTTCCATGCCCCCCAAAGCATCTGTGAAGCTCGTTAACTTTCAGCAGAGTGAAAAGTAAGGCCCCGTTCAGCCTCTGCCTTACACCTTTGTCTTTAAGTCTTCCCTGTTCTGTTGGGTGTGTGTGAGTTAATCCTTCATCTCCCCCCCCCCCAGCACTTCAGCTAATGAGAAGGAAGTGGAGGTGAGTTTAAAGCAAATGTCTACCTGTCTCCTCCTCTCCTCTTTTCCCTCCCCTTCCCCATCTCCTTCTCCTCTTCCCTTCTTCTTCCCTCCTCGCCTCCTTTCTCCTCTGTCCATCTTCTCTCCTCTCTCCCTCTCCATCCAGCAACCCCCCCGGCCCCGCCCCTCCCTGTACTTCAGATGTTCCCACCATGGCTTTGCATAAGCCAGTCACCAGACTAAGTGCACACAAAGCCTGTGTGTGCTGCCTAGGATTCTAGAGGGAAAGGAAGTCCCCTCTAACTACCTCTCCCTGTCCTCTCGATGCTGTGGCCACAGGCAGAGTTCCTCAGGTTATCTTTGGGACTTAAGTGTGACTGGTTTACATTGGAGAAGAGGGTGAAGCTTGAAGAACGGTCCCGGGACCTGGCAGAGGAAAATTTGAAGAAAGAAATCACAAACTGTTTAAAGCTTTTAGAGGTGAGCAATACTTAGGGACATTAGTCACATGCTTATGCCCACTTCCCTTCCCTCCCCCCTCCCTCCCTCCTTCCCTTCCCCCTCCCTTTCCCCTCCCTCCCTCCCTCCCTTCCTTCCCTCCCTCCCTCCCTCCCTCCTTCCCTTCACCCTTCCTCCCTCCTTCCCCTTCCCTTCCTTCCCTTCTTTCCTCCCTCCCTCCTTCCTTCCCTTCCCCTCCCTCCCATCCTCCCTCCCTCCCCATGTTTGTCTTTGCCTTACAGTAATCATCCTGGTTAGCCTGCTACTCAATGTGCATCCCTGGTTGGCTTTGAAATCACAGCAACCCCCTGCCTCTCCCACCCCTCAGGTTCTAGGACTGTAGTTGTGAGCCACCATGACCAGCTGTTTAGTTATTGTCCTTTGATTTGGTTTTGTACGTGGTATAGGAGTCTAGTTCCATACATGAGCGTGAGCATATACACACTTTTTTAACACTGTTTCTTCAAGGACACAGTCCTTTCTCCGTTGTGTATTTTTGGTTTCCTTCCCAAAGATCATTTGACCACAGACGTGAGAGTTGTTTTCTTGGCCTTCTGTTGTGTTCTGAAAGTCTGTATGCGTTTGTTCCAGTACTATCACACTGGAATTACTGAAGGTCCGTAGTATGTTCTTTAAAAATTATTTTATTATACTTCTGTAGTGTGTGTGTGTGTGTGTGTGTGTGTGTGTGTGTGTAGGGAGGCACACATGCCGTGGCACATGTACGAAGGCAGAGGACAGTTATTCTTGTTTGTATATTTGTGGTGGAAGGGGCATGCACATGCCATGTGGGGGTACATGTGGGGGTACATGTGGGGGTAGAGGACGGCTGAGGGTGGTTTCTCCTCCCGCCGTACGAATCGTCGGGGCTGGCACGGTGTGCGTTTGCTCACTGAATCAGCTAGGTAGTGTGCTTCAAAGTCAGGAAGTGTGGCTCCTCTGATTCCATCTTCTCACTAAATTGTTTTGGTTCCTCAAGAGCCTTCATTTATTTTAGGATAAATTTGAATATGAATCACCTGTTGTACCACTGAGTTACGTCCCCAGCACCCACATCTCTCTGTTTCTGCTCTCCCCATGACAGTGTTGAGATTTTGATAAAAATTTTGAAAAGAAAATTGCCACAGAGTCTTAGCTTGCTTAGGTCATCGGGACTGTCAACCCATGAATACGTGGGCTGTCTTCGTTATTTCATTTGTGTCTTTATTATTTCGAGGGATAAGTTTTCTACCTCCTTGCTTTGGTTTATTTCTGAATATTACATTCTTTGTGATACAATTTTAAATAAATTGTTTTATTAGCTTATTACTTTGAAAATGTGTCAGTACACAGGGTACACAGAATATAACTGATTCTTTTGAATTTGATAAACTTTTCTGAGTTTATTAGTTTGAAAGTCTTGTTCTGCTGCTAGGGTAAACTGTAACTAGAAATCACACTGTGAATGGAAATATTTTTTTTCCTCTTCGTTTCTATTTGGGATTCTTTTAAAATTATTTTTCATACCTAATTGCTTTGGTTGTGGAACTGACGTCATAATATGTTGCATAGAAGTGAGGACAAAGGTTCATTCTTGGTCATGGAGGGAGGGGTCGTCTTCTGCCATCGACTCTGACACTCACTGCACGTTTCTAGCCCATGAGCTCTATGATGACTTTCTTCCTGTTCGTGTGGTGCTTTGACAGACAGGTTCATCTCTTCAGATGCCTTCGGATTTTCTTATTCTGGTTCTGCTATAATTGTGTGTCTTTTGTCTTCATTAGGATTCTTTTTTTTTTTTTTTTTTTTTTTTTTGGTTTTCCAAGACAGGGTTTCTCTGTATAGCCCTGGCTGTCCTGAAACTCACTCTGTAGACCAGGCTGGCCTTGAACTCAGAAATCCGCCTGCCTCTGCCTCCCAAGTGCTGGGATTAAAGGCATGCCCCGCCACTGCCCGGCCATTCCGCTGGATTCTTGGTCAATATGTTCTTGTAACATTTGTTCAACCGTGGTGTAGAGGTCATACATTCCCAGAGAATGGAAATGCCCTTTCTTCTTTCTTGTTGAGTGTTGGGAAGGATTTTAAGAGGGTTGGAATGTTTTTTTGTTTTTTTTTTTTTTGTTTTTTTTTTAGTATTTGGTGGAATTCCTTAGTGAAATCATTTGTCTGCGGGCTTTTCTTTGTTGAGAACTTTTTTTTATCACTCATTATGTCTGGTCAAAGTATTTCTTCATGTTTCTGCTGTAGTTAGCCACACCCATTTTGTTTACACCTTACCTCTGCTCTCCCCTTCTCAACTGGAGGCAGTTATTCAAACCACTGCCGAAAACTACACATCTGACAATGGCCATCTCTTGTGGCCAACAACCTTGTTACCTGCAACTTCCATTTCTGTCTATTTCAAGTGTGGCTGCCTTTCACTGTGCCTGTGTGATAACAAGGGCATAGCATCTGTTACCTGTCATGCTGTAGGATTATTTGAAAGGATATACACAGCAAACCAGAAAGGTCAAAACTTTGCATTTCCAAAATCACTAAGCAATCTACCACTTGTGGTGCCTGATGCTATGATTGGTAGAACTCTCTTATGGTATCCACCCAACATGATGGCATCTCTCTCAGGGCTCATAGCAGCACTTAAGATCTGGACACCCTGAGATATTTGACAATCACATAGACAGTGAGAAGTAGCTTTGTTTGCTCTCGAGTCTGTTCTTCATTCCAGCTTCGGAGAATGGCCTTGAAAAGGTGTCATCAAGATAAAGGGTGTGTGTGAAGCGTAGCAGCATATGTGCCCAGCCAGCCTGGCCACACCTACTTATAAGAGAGGATACTGGTTTGTCCTTGTCTACTGCAGCAAAATACCTCACAAAAGAAATTCAGGGAGGAAAGAAGTTATTTCTTCTTATATACAAATAAAAATTTGAGATTATGGCTCATTGTGACCAGAAGGCATGGTGACAAGAACAGTCTAAGCCACCATGGGCACAAGAGGCAGCAGGTCACTTGGATCCAGGCAGGAAGTAGAGGAAGATGAATGCTGGTGCTCTGCTGGTGTCTTAGTCACTGTTTTATTGCTAAGACACTCTGACCGAGGAAACTTACAGGACAAACAGTTTGTTGTGGCTTACAGTTTCAGAGGGTGAGTCCATGACTATCATGGCAGGAAGCAAGGCAGCAGACAGTCAGCCATGGCACTAGAGCAGTGACTGAGAGCTCACATCTCATCCTCTAGGACAAGGTAGGGAGAACTAACTGAGAATGTTGTGGGCTTTTGAAACCTGAAAGTCCACCTCAAGTGTCTTAGTTAGGATTTTACTGCTGTGAACAGACACCATGACCAAAGCAACTCTTATAAGGACGACATTTCATTGGGCTGGCTTACAGCTTCAGAGGTTCAGTCAAGTATCATCAAGGCGGGAGAATGGCTGCATCCAGGCAGACATGGCACAGGAGGAGCTGAGAGTTCTCTATCTTTACCTGAAAGCTGCTAGAAGAATACTGACTTCCAGGCAGTTAGGATGATGATCTTAAAGCACATGCCCATAGTGACACACCTACTCCAACAAGGCCACACCTCCCAACAGTGCCAGTCCCCTGACCAAACACATGCAAACCATCACACCAAGTAACACACCATACCTCCTCCAACAAGGTCATACTTCCTAATCCTTCCCAAATAGTTCCACCAATCAGGGACCAAGTATTCAAATGTATGAACCAATGAGGGCCATTCTCAATCGAACCACCACACCTTGATTCTTCTTTTCCCTCTTGTTATTCGGGCAGGGGTCCAGGCATGTGATTGTGTCTTCCCTCCTCTCTAGACACCCCCAGACACCCCCAGTGATGTATCTCCTAGGTGGTTCTAAAGCCAGTTTCAGACCAGTTGAAATTATTGTGATTCCCCCCTCAAAAGACCAGTTTGTCCTCAAGTGACACATTCTTCCCATGGACTGTCTGTTCCTGTGCATCCTATCCTGGGAACCAGGAAGGAAAGCTGTGAGTGCACACAGGGGCTAATAAAGAGAAGGGACGGAAAATGGTGTACCATGACCCAACACAGGTAGTCGTCATCACTGAGCCTTGGTGGTGCTTTTTACCCCCCGTCGGGATGCTTAGATCCAAACGTAGTTCAGTTGTATGGCAAGCACTTGTTGGGCTCTTCCAATGCTTTGGTTTCCACGCAGTCGCTGACTCCCCTGTGTGAAGAGGACAACCAGGCTCAGGAAATTGTTAAGAAGCTGGAGAAGAGTATAGTACTGCTCAGCCAGTGCACAGCCCGAGTGGCCAGCAGGGCTGAGATGCTGGGCGCCATCAACCAGGTAATGGTGAACCGCAGAGGATTTGTGCTCCCAGAGGGTGTGTGTGATGTGTCTAAAAATAAGTTTTCAGAACACTTCTGTGCACAGAAAGATGAGGCATAAGCGCCTTTCTCCCCTAAGTCACGTAGGCTAGAGTTCTTCTTTAGGGTATTTCTTCCATGTTCCTTTTGGAAAAACAAAAAACAAAAAACAAAACCCAAAGCCTCAATGTAAATGAAAGGAGAAAGAACCAGGAGATTGTGAGGGCACAGCCCCTCCGTGTGCACATGAACGCTGACGAGTACCCTGATACAGTGGGAACAACCTACATGCAGCCTTAAGGATGTCTGGAGATGCGACTGTAGTCTGCGTGGTCACTCCCTGTCTACCCACCTATCTGCTTTCATTTGCACACAGAGTCATAGGAAAGTAGGATTTCAAAAGTTCATCTTGAGCAGTCCCCATGAGACTTGACTTCTTTTTTTTTTTTAAGATTTATTTATTTATTTATTTATTTATTTATTTATTACATGTAAGTACACTGTAGCTGTCTTCAGACACTCCAGAAGAGGGAGTCAGATCTCATTACGGGTGGTTGTGAGCCACCATGTGGTTGCTGGGATTTGAACTTCGGACCTTTGGAAAAGCAGTCGGGTGCTCTTACCCACTGAGCCATCTCACCAGCCCAAGACTTGACTTCTTAAAAGCTAAACAGACAGGCTAAAACATTTCCTTAGGAAGATACATAATGTGTTGGAGGCTTTCGTCTGACAAGTTGTTATATATTCTAGCTCTTTGTCAAACCCTCAGTGGGGGATGTGCCAGGCTTTACAAACCCAAGTAAACTCTGTCAGCTGCCTCATCTACCCTTCACCATTCACTGTGTGTCTGCGCCCACGTTTTCTTAGTAACAGACTCACCAGGCCACTTAGTGATGTGTCATCAGTTTTAAACACGATGCGTTGCTATCTTGCTATGGTGATAAACAAACGTGTAGTATTTTCGTCAGTCTCTGTCCTCTCACACCCGTCCCATGTCCCTTACTCTCTCATCTTCTTTCTGGATCAGGCTTTAAACTTTGCAGTCGGATCTTGTGTTCCCTCCCTTGCAGGAATCTACTGCTTTCCACCTTCCATGTTTCAAACCACTTACCTACCTGCCCATGTCAGAGCGGACGATCGTGCATGCCACTCAGGGTTACACACCCCCTCGTGTACGCCACACAGGGTTACGCACACCCTGGCCTGACCGAGCTCTTCACTTACACTGGATGCCTCATGTGGGGCCTGGGAGCTTCTGTCCCTTCTAAGTCAGCTTCACATCTTGTCCTCAAACCACCACCATGTCTTCTCGGGTGTTCTCTGTCAAACGATGACTTTGCTACTGAGAAAACAGGGAAGACACAGAGGGAAGGAGCTGCCCCAGGCTTGACCCTACCATCAGAACCCACATATGCTGCCACCCTACCCAGAGCTAGAGACAACTGCTCTCCTATACTGTCAAAGGGCAGCCATCTTACCTGTGCACAACATCCCATCCTTCTCCAGTTTGCCCAGAAACATGAGCGAGCCTAAATTCTGCCAGCTGAATCTCCTTCCTTTCTACAGTTCTTTCCAGTCTATGAAATCATTCCCACTAGTACAGGTACACATTGTTCTTAAGATGGAGGGCATAGAGGTGGTATAAAAGAGAGGTAGTATAAAGTCACCTCTTCATCGAAAAAGAATTAATACAAGCAATAGAAACTGGAGCTGAGTGGCCCCGTGTGCATCCCAGAGCCTGGGACAGTAACGCTTAAGATGGCTGTGTGCTGAACGTTAGACTGAGCTGCATGGTGAGAGATGCCATCTTAAAAATCAAAGATGCTCTCTCGCTTTCCTCCCCCACCACAAGCCCCTGCTTTCTTTGGCCATCATCTTGCTTTTCTCTTCCTTTGTTCTAGAACAAGTCTTTCGATTCTCATGTCTAGTCTTTTCCCTCTAGTATCCTCTTAAATCTCGCCAGCCCTATGCTGTGCCCCCACAAACCTGCTTTTATTACACCCACCGCCACCTGCACACCCCCAGGACCAGCGTGAGTCTTTGCCTTCCTTAAGCTGCTCTTTAGCTCAGCATCCTTATTCTGCAACCCTGCCTTTCCCCTCTACCCTACAGGCTACTCTGTTGAATGGCCTCACCCTTTCTCTCGGGCCTCACAGAGCCAAAGATCTCCTTCCGTTCACCCTCTCAGCATTGGTACTCAACCCGTGTGCTCACAAGTTCCAAGGTGGCTCCCTGACTTCTGAGCATCACCTCATGTTCTGCCCTGAGGTGCAGATGGAGCTCAGCCTGTCTTTGCTGATGCCTGATATATCCTGTGTTTAGCGTCCTCAAAGTCACAGACCCTCTGGATCCTTCCCCACCCACTGTCCCCTAGTTCTAGTGGCACAGGTCAGAGCCAGTGTGTGTGTGTGTGTTGGAGGGGAGGGAAGCTCTCAACACTCCTGTCTCCTCTGTACCTCATTGTTCTATCTTTGGACCAGCAAGAGAATAGAGCCACAATTTCTGTTGGTGTATCTACTATCTGCACCCAAGTCAGCTCTGCTGTACTAACACAATGGCTTCCAAAATGGCCCTGCTTATGTTGGACCCTAATCTAATCTTCCAACACAGTCTTTGATAAGCATCGTGTGTGTGTGTGTGTGTGTGTGTGTGTGTGTGTGTGTGTGTGTGTGCGCGCGCACGCTGGACTTGCTTCAGTGCCCGTGTGGAAGTCAGAGGGCAACTTTGAAAGTGCTGACTCTTTATCCCCAGTGTGGGTGGCACGGATGGGACTGAGGTGGTCAGAGTCACACACAAACACTTTTCTCATGGAGCCGTTTCGCCTGAGCGTTGAGGACGGTGCTATTAATGGGAGTTGGCTCTCGTAGGAAAGCCGGGTGAGTAGAGCGGTGGAGGTGATGATCCAGCACGTGGAGAACCTGAAGCGGATGTACGCCAAAGAGCACGCAGAGCTGGAGGATCTGAAGCAAGCACTGCTGCAGAACGACAGGTCTTTTAACTCTCTGCCAGATGAAGGTAACAGCCCTCGAGGTGGCAGTGATGGGCTGGAGAGCTAGCTCAGCCGTCAGGAATGCTTGACGCTCAGACTTGGTTCCGTGTCCAGTGGCTCACAACTGCCCGCAACTCTAGCTCCAGGGGGTCTGGTGCTCTCTACTGTCTTCCATGGGCACTGCACTCACATGTGTGTGTGCAACACACACAGTGTTTTTAGTTTTGGGTTTTTACCTTTTTTTCTCTTTCTCTCTTTCTTCCTTTCTCTGTCTCTTTTTCTCTCTTTTTTTCAGTTATTTATCTTTTGAGACAGGTTCTCTCTATGTAGGACCTGCTGTCCTGGAACTCTCTTATGGACCCAGTCTGGCCTCAAACTCAGAGATCTACCTGTCTCTATCTCCTAAGTACTGGGATAAAGTTACGTCCCACTGTGACTGGCCTACATAGATTTGGGGTGGGGGATAATAGTTAAACTTTCCTAACAGTCTCTTCTTTCATGCTTCTGTACTAACTTGCTACATTGTAGAATAAGATCCTTAAGTTAAGGTTATATTAGAAAAATATCTCATTCTTTGGTTCTATATAAAATATTAAGAAAAAAGACAGAAAAGATTCTTTGGTAATATTCTCAAAATTTATTAAATTAATTAGATCACTGAGATGAGACAAGGTACTTAATCTGACTCATTAAGTAAACTGCAGTGTCTAGCCAGGGTGTGTTACAGTTGACTGTAGTGTCTGGCCAGGGTGTGTTACAGTTGACTGTAGTGTCTAGCCAGGGTGTGTTACAGTTGACTGTAGTGTCTGGCCAGGGTATGTTACAGTTGACTGTAGTGTCTAGCCAGCGTGTGTTACAGTTGACTGTAGTGTCTGGCCAGGGTGTGTTACAGTTGACTGTAGTGTCTGGCCAGGGTGTGTTACAGTTGACTGTAGTGTCTGGCCAGGGTGTGTTACAGTTGACTGTAGTGTCTGGCCAGGGTGTGTTACAGTTGACTGTAGTGTCTAGCCAGGGTGTGTTACAGTTGACTGTAGTGTCTAGCCAGGGTGTGTTACAGTTGACTGTAGTGTCTAGCCAGGGTGTGTTACAGTTGACTGTAGTGTCTGGCCAGGGTGTGTTACAGTTGACTGTAGTGTCTGGCCAGGGTGTGTTACAGTTGACTGTAGTGTCTGGCCAGGGTGTGTTACAGTTGACTGTAGTGTCTGGCCAGGGTGTGTTACAGTTGACTGTAGTGTCTGGCCAGGGTGTGTTACAGTTGACTGTAGTGTCTGGCCAGGGTGTGTTACAGTTGACTGTAGTGTCTAGCCAGGGTGTGTTACAGTTGACTGTTGTGTCTAGCCAGGGTGTGTTACAGTTGACTGTAGTGTCTAGCCAGGGTGTGTAACAGTTGACTGTAGTGTCTAGCTAGGGTGTGTTACAACTGGTTTCTTCTGCACACATGCTGATGTGTGATAAACAAGCTACTCCCACCAACGGAGATTTTAGATTCTTGAAGGAGTGATTGATCCTGGCACAGAAAGCTGTCTGATGGATTGGAAGAGAGAAGTCTTAGGGTTTCATTGCTGTGAAGGAACACCATGACCAAGGAAATTCTTATAAAGAGTTAATGGCCCAGGCTGACCTTGAACTCAGCAATCTTCCTGTCTTAGTCTCCTACAGAGGCCTTAGTAAATCCTGTTTGACTTTTACCTGACATAAATGAATGTGATTTTTAAAATGGGAAACTGTGGGGGCTGGAGAGATGGCTCAGTGGGTAAGAGCACCTGGTGGTTTTCTAGAGATCCCAGCACCCAGACAGTGGCTCACAGATAGCCATAACTCTGGTTCCAGGAGATCTGATACGATGCATAGACATACATGCGGGGAAAACATACACATAAAATAATTCTCAAAAACTTTTCATGTGAAAATGGTTTTCCTTTCAGATGACTGTCAGATTAAAAAACGTTCATCTTCTCTAAATTCCAAGGTAATTACTGATTTCATAATTAACCAATGTTGATGAAATGCTCATGAAATGTTAAGATAGTATTTGAAGTTATGTGCCTTTTACCGTAAATCACAAAGCTGATTTAAATTCACCTGCATGGATATATACATGTGTATCTATACATATATGATTTGTGAGTACAGTGTTCTGTTTGTATGTCAACCAGAAAGGCCCAGCAGCTCGAGGAAGGCCAAAGTAGCACAATCTTGTGTTCTCTAAATAAAAGCTGGGCCAGGCAAGCAGGTAGCATAGAGCAGGCAGATCCTCAGGATTCCTACAGGTGCCCCCTCCCTGCACCCCCAAACTCCCTCCCTGTGCCCCGTCCCCCCTGCCTGCACCCCATCCCAACTACTCTCAGCCCTGAGGCTCATATCTCTACTTCAGAGCCAGGCAGCTTCCTTACTAAAAAGTCCCAAAGCAAGAGAAAAGGCCAACTCATTCCCCTCTGCAAAATTGCCCTGGAAGTCCAGCACAACACCCCGACTTTGTTCTTGAGGGGACACTGAGATGGGGGACACACAGCCTGTTTCCTGGGCACCTCCATGGCCTGTCTAAAAATCAAAAGTCGTGTTGCTGAGGAAGGAGGCAGGATGAGGATGGTGCAGGAGGAGAGCCCACGGAGTGGTAGCCACAGTCAGGAGGTCCCTGCAGAGACACACCCAACAGTGCCCCTCAGTAATGCCCAATTGGCTGCTTAACGCAACGGAGTTGATGGTGGAAGTTGGCCATTGGAATCCCTTTAGATTATTTACTATGCTTAAAATACATTTTATTCATGAATGATACTTACTGAAGCTACAAAATACTATATAATACCCCCATGCAAATCTCAAGGCCAATAAACACATTCGTTTGTTGAAATATAACGTCTCATTTATAATGAAGTCTGAAAACATTGCTCACTCCAAGCCTGAGACGGGGGGACTCCCTCCACTACACAGTGAGTTCACGCATAGAATGGGGGTTACCCCAGGCTAAGGGAGACTTGGGGAAGTCCCAAGCCCGGGGTGCTGTTGCTTAGTGGTATGGTAAATAAATAAATAAATAAATAAATAAAATGTTTGTGATAATGTTTGAGGAGAGGTATGTGACTGACTTAGACATCACACCACCACAAACGTGTATCAAAGCCTCTGATTTCCCCTTGGTGTGTGATTTTTTTTCTCTGTGTTAGTTAAAACAAATATAGCACAAGTTCAATGAATCATAAATGAATTGAGAAAATTACAGGAGAAGCTATAAATGTGGCGAATACTGGCTTCCTCTTGAGCTGGAATTTCCTAAACATGGAAGCGAAGATAACAAAGAGAGACAAAACAAATACATTTGGCTAAATTGCAATACAGTTTTTCATCCATGAAGACATAGAGAAATAGTAAATCATCATAAATGTGAAAATGTCTGCCATGTTTCTCAGGGCAGACACGCACGTTGTGACTCAGCAAGGAAAAAAGCTCGAGACAGATAAATGAAAGCCCAGACAAGAAACTTCACTCTTGGTTAGCTGAACTATAAATCAGAGGTTGGGGGGCATGGAATATGGATGGAAAGATATTTCTGAAAGGCGATTTTTCCACGTAAGATCCTCGGGTGTCGCCTGCGTGATGGCACGCGGCATGGCAAAGGATGTTAGGATTTCTCTAACTGCACATTTCTCTCTTGGGTAGCCATCTTCTCTTCGAAGAGTGACCATTGCCTCTTTGCCCAGGAATCTTGGAAATGTGGGGCTGGTGAGTACCTGGGGAGGTCCTCGTCTCTGTGACAAAACTGTCATTCCTTCACTGAACACCTGTTTTATGATCTCTCAAACCTCGGAAGGTGTCAGGCATGGAAAATAATGACAGATTCAGCCGGCGGTCGAGCAGCTGGTAAGTGTGACTCGTGCCCGCCCGCTGAAAGTTGGTCTCAAGCACGTGAGCGTTGATAATAACCTTTGATTCGCTCAGAGTTTGGGCAGCAGTGCAGATGTGAAAACTGACCGTTGTGCTAGTTGTATTGGGGAATAAGAGTTACTTTGGTGTGCAAAAGAAAGAAAGAAAGAAAAAAAGCAAGACAGTGTGGTTTCTGCACTGACTTAGGCAGCGGGGAGGGAGAGCAGTGGTACATGTACAGATTGGTTTGACCTATGGCCGTTATCTTTGTGTAGGAGAATCCTGGGGACAAAGCAGGGTGAGCACCGCCCCTCGCTGCATCGCTTCATCAGCACCTATTCCTGGGCCGACGCTGAGGACGAGAGAAGTGACGTGAAGTAGGTGACTCACGGGGTGTCTGTGACATGATGTGAGCGGAGGCGTGCAGAGCGGTGGCCACTTCAGCTCAGTGGAGACAAGGGCATCAACTGGCAAAGCCTCAGCTGTGAATAGCTTTATAAATGTCAGTTGGGAACAGAGTGGCTCCGCCAGCCCTCAGGATGGCAACCTTTTAAGTTAAATAATTCCTTGGAATTTCCCAGACCTAGGCATGCCTATCATCAGAGCCATAGAAGGGAAATCACCACCTTAGAGTGCTAACATGGGGAACGGATACAGAACACATTTACATGTACAACATATGGCCCTTTGTGATGTGTGTACTCATCTGTCTTGCATAAAGGAGGGCCATTTGGTTCTCTGCTCAGCAATGTTTGTCTTTTTGATGAATGGGGGCTGCTATGTATCCCTAGCTGGCCTCAAACTAATAGCAATCTGTCCCGTCTCAGCCTCCTGAATGCTGGGATTACAGGTGTCACCACCATAGCTAGCAAATTTAGTAAGTTAAAATATGCTGCGTGCTTCCATAGTGAAAAGCAGAGCAGGGAAGATGAGTGGCAACGTTTCGCATCACGCTGCCTCCTCGCCCCACCTTGCTTTTCTGTTTTGACACCTGTTAAATCATCTCCCTCAGATCTCTTCTTCTGAGGTAACGTCACATTCACGGAGCGCCTCCAGCATCCTTCCTCAGTCCCGAGCAGCAGGAAGAGACACCATAGACATCTTGCACATCCCGGGATCCTGTGGCATGTACTCCCCCTTAGATATAGTGGTGGATCTGTTGTGAGCCACGTGGGGAGCATGCCCAGTGCCTCCTTCAGAGACCGTTTGCTTAAAGCTCCTACTCAGGCTTTGTAAACAGAGACTGAGATCAGGAACTCACCAGAGTGTGCCTCAGGCCCCTCCTCAGACACTGTCCTCTTTGGCAACTGGGAGTGTTGAGCTAAGGATTTCCAAATTCATATCCAACCGGGAGCCCTCAGTTACAGAAGTAAGTTTGCTTAGGTGGAGGGAGCCCTGCCTAGGTTATGATTTAAAATACACCCCATGTAGCCTCCTTTGCTTTAACTAGCTTAGCATTCAGAATATGTTCAGATGCCTTTAATACACATAGCCTGTATTCCATGTTAGCACTGATCCAAAACAGGATCAAAAAGAATCCAAAAGTGGAGGAGCCCGCCTGGGATCCCTGCTCTGAGGAATGGAGACAGGAGAGTCTCCCCAAGTGTGAGGCCAGCCAGGGCTGACCATGAGAATCTGTCTCAAAACAAAGAAATATTTCTACTACAAATGCACTCAGCTGCTTGTAGAAGATATTGAAATATGATAATAAACTTCTGTTAAGTATTCATCATTTCAAGAAATGTGTTATCAACATACTTTTAAAAATGTGGTTACAGATGTGCATATACATCCATGCTATTGATTAGAGGAGGCTAAGACTGACTTCTGTAATTCTTCCTGAATCTCCCCTTGTGGGTCTCACCTGACCATTATACTACACAGATGTTATTTTAAATTCCAGTAAGTTTTGTGAGCGAATATTTAGAATGTGATATTTCTGAGCACTCTGAGTTATGAGTGAATCTTGTCATTAGTGTCAAAACTTACTTGCAGAGCCAGAGACGCCCCAGAACCACAAGGCGAAGAGGCAGTGGAGAGGACCAGGAAGCCCAGCCTTTCTGAGAGGAGAAGCAGCACATTGAGCACATTGGCCTGGGACAGGGGCACAATGTAAGCTGTGCTTACTGGGGGGGGGGGGGGGGCAAGGCGGGGAATGGAGGGCACTGGGCTAAGCTTACTGCTCAAACTGCTTTATAGAAGGGCTCCACCTAACAGTTTTACACCAGGCAGGAACTTGACCTCGGTCCAGGCAGCCTTGGCTTGGAGCCAGGCCTTCCCAGTCTCTGGCTTCAGCAGCTGCTTTTAAGGGCAGTGAAAGCCCTGGCTTGGGCGGACTGTGGAGGCTAGGGCGGAGGTTAATGAGGCAGATGGAAACCTTGGGTTTTCTTTCGTTTGAACGGGAGCGCAGAGGGCTGCAGACTGTAGCGGGAAGTACACTAACCCTGCTTTGCTTGACTGAAGGATGAGGTGGATGCATGTTAGAAGTTCGTGCGTGCCTACATTATGTCTTTAGGGTTGAGGCAGGCCTAGTTCTTTCCAATAGTTATCAATGTTGGGGAGCAGGCTGTGCCCCAAGCCAAGAGCTCCATCCTCACGTGCGTCTAAGGCAGCGCTATTTGGCACTCAGAGACCAGTGTCCCCTGAACGAAGGAGAGTCTCCAGGCCCCACTCAGTGACCACCCTCTCCGTTTGTGCCCTCCCCACAGCTGCAGCTCAGTGGCTTCCTGGGTCACTCACCTGCAGGCGTCCTTCAGAAGAGCCAACAGAGCACTCTGGCTCACGGGGCTCATCATCATACTGATCGCAGCGCTGATGAGCTTCCTCACAGGTCAGCTCTTCCAGACAGCGGTGGAGGCTGCGCCCACACAGGAGGGGGACTCCTGGCTGTCTCTAGAACACATCTTATGGCCATTTACCAGACTCGGGCATGATGGACCACCGCCAGTGTGACTGACGTGCAGCTCAATGTACCCTTGGATTTTAACGTTTCCTTCTGAGATTTGTAAATTGGTAACTTTTTTTAGTAACTATAGTGCAAAGCTAGGGTCCTCAGCAGCTGGGATCTTTTTATTCCCCAACAAAAGCACAGGGGACTACAAAAGGGAGGGGACCCCACCTAGGGTATTTTAATGAGCTTTCTGAGTGAGAGGCATCAGACTTTATTGAGATGTATCCAAATAAAGACCATTCAAATCTTTGTGCAGTGTGGCTGGAACGCCTGGTGCTCTTAAATCACTTTAGCGGCTGACTGGAAAGATACCTGATTCCTCTCGGTATAAGGGTCCACCATGCTTACACACGCTGTAAGGGCTAGGAATAGCTAGGAATAGCTGAGGACGCGGATAGACAGCAGCATGTAGCACACTGAGTCGATGAACTGGCAGTTCGAATGCCTGACCCTCTCCATTGCCACCGGGGAGGCGAAGTCCTTCATCATGTGGTACAAGGTGGAGTGGAACTCCGTGCCCTCCCTGAGGGCCTCCGAGAACTTGTCGTTCTCTTCCTGCATCTTGAGCATCTGCGCTCTGTCACCACTGAACATGAGGAGCGACCAGGTATGGTGCTCTATTTCTTCTGACAGTTGTTCCCTCACCTAGAAAGAGAACGTGAATTCTGGGATTGCCAAACATACACAAGGAAGGAAGAAGGAACTGCTGGGTACCCAAATTACCCAGCTTGCAGATAAGTCTCTCATGAGGTAGACCAGGCTGGCTCAGCCTCCCCAGTGCTGGAAGGAAAGGAGCATGTTGGCAAACATAGCAAAAGGCACTCTGCGTGCTGTGGTTCTGAACTGCTTTAAACCATGAAGCATCTAGCAAGCATTGGTTGGTACCCGGGTGCCTATGCTGTGCCCAGCTACCGCTCTGGGAGATGAGGGAGCAGCGGGCACCCAAACCAGAGACACTGGTTGCATCAGTGAAACCCAGCTCTCAAGGAGGCTGTACTCAAGTAGGGAGCAACAAGGAAAGCTTTACAGCTTTACAGCTCATGGGTGGAGTTCGGGAATGGAGCTGGGGGGTGGAGCTTGGGCGGAGCTCAGGGGCGGAGCTCAGGGGTGGGGCACTTGATACACAACGTGTATGAGACCCTGGATTCCCACACAACTCGGAGAGAAACTCAGTCAACCTTGAGCATGAAAACAGTGTCCTTCCTACTCATACACAGTGATGTGTCAGAAGTTATGCTGAATGCCTGGCCTCCGTAGAGGGCTATGAGCCACACAGACACTCCCACACACATGGTTTTCCTGTTTGCTCTGGAGTCAACACAGACACAATGGCACGGCATTTGGCACTATAGTGGTGAAGGTCTGAGAGGCTAGAACTCAGAACTTGAGAACTTGGTTTTGAATGCTCATTTCACATCTTTGAGAGGTGGAGGGGGCCACACCCTCCCTCCCTTCTCCGGTGTTTTCTAGGTTCTGGGTTTGCACACTTTACCCGAATCACAACCCTTGTGGAATTGCAGACCATGTTCCACTTGCTCCAGCCAAACGAGAAGGCAGAGCTCAGCAGGGCCATTTGCCGATAGGCCTTCAACTCCACCTGGGGTACCTGTCCACGGGAGGATACGTACAGTCAGTCTTACAATGTCCCGCAAGCGTCGTCTCCATCAGACCTCTCTGTAGTCTGTCCTTCAGACAGAAGGGTTCGTTTCAAGGTTGAAATCGGATTCTGTGGCTCTACTCTCAAAATTAGGCAATGGTTTTCCCTTTCTGCACACCCCCTAAGGTGAAGAGTGTCCACTAAGGCTGTTGTGAGCTGACCTCTATGAGCCGACCCCTACCGTTGCATCCTTCCTAGCCTAGCGTAGGCAGAGCAGACCAGACCGAGCGCTGCTCTCCCAGGGTGTGGCTGCAGCTGTGCTTTCCACCTAGCGAGCCTCCTCCCCAACACCCCCTGAGGCATACCCACCTCACTCTCCAGCTCCGATGGCCACACACCTTGCGGTCCAAGGCTCTACGCGGCACCCTGCTGAGGACTGTGTGTGGTCCTACTTTTCAGGACCGTTTCAATTATGTTCCTTTCTCTGGTAGAAGGTTGCTCCCAGGGCAGGGGCAGGAACAGAGCAGTAAGTACAGTTAACTCTGCCACTGAGTCACTCAAACCTTTCTACCTATGCATTTACGTCCAGACCCTCAGGACACGATTGACAGGTGTTACGCAGTTACTGACAGGCGAAAGGGCCCCAGAGAGTGGTGGCGGTGTTCTTGGGTACAGAGCTCTTCTGCCTACAAATCTGAGCACTTGCGTTTCCATTTATCACCACGGGGCTTTACCAGGTGCCTGCACTCTGGGGCCAGGCTGGCTGCTAGAGCCATCTGCAAGCCCTATTCTCTAGGAGCCCCAAATTCACACAGGAACTCATGAGCCAAGTCCCTGGAGCAGCACAGAACAGCACACGGCCATGGGGACGTGTTTGTGTGGGCTGGTGGTCCCTGCATGAAAACGAAGACAATGCACAGCAGTGACGGTGTGGACAGCAGACCCCCCTCACCACACTGCTGATCTTAGCTGAGAGGAACCTGGGTTCCTGGTGTTTTCCCTGACACAGTTGAACTGCAGCAGCGTCCTCGGTTCCCACTACATTAAATTTAGAGAGATACATTCTTGCCTTATTGTTGATGACCACATAAAAATGGGAGTATACAGCAGGGAAGATGTTCAGCCCGGCCTCTTTCAAAGCCAGAATGAAGGGTATAGGAGCCATCCATTTTCCTTTTAGATGAAACTCGAGTCCCTTGCCCCTCAGTTTCACTGAAGCCAGCATGCAGAGGTTTTCCTGAGTTTCAAGAAGAGAAAGGAAACCATTATTCCAGCTTTAGTGCTCTTTAGACCACCTCTGAAACCCTAGGCTACACCACACTAAATAATGCCTCTGGTCTGTCTTGGGACTCTTCTGGAAGCCGGGCCACAGGACCCCAGCACTGCCCAGGAAGCTCACAAACTTTCCAAGCTCCCTCTGGGCGCTTGAGGGATTAAAAGTGGTGTCTCAGATCTTTCTATCTTAAAAGATGTGAACGCACTCTGCTTGTTCTGAATTAAAACGGCCATTGAGGCAAGCATGATTGTCCTTCTAAGAAGTATTCTTAACGCATGCTCTAACTGCCTGGTTTTGAAGGGACACAGGGTTGGTATTTATGCACCCTCCCTGTGAACAGTTACTGCCATTTAACCTAGTATATCTAAGAGATCTCAGGATCTATTAGGTGCAAAAATGGAGTCAATTTTTTTTTCATACCAAATGCTCAAAATCTAACACATATTTCACAGTTGCAGCAGACGTCAGTTTGGACCAGCTGCATCTTATTTAAGAGCTTAATCATCACCCGCAGGAGGTGAGCTGTAAAACCTGACTCTGCCGGCTACTTTGGGCATTGCATGCAGTTGGTACACATACATGCAGGCAAAAACACAGCATAACAATAAACAAACACTCAGTAGACGTCAGCCCTGCACGGAGCCTCCTGGCCACAGGGACAGGGTGTTTGGAAGCCTAACCTGGCAATACCCAGTACACTCGAAAGTAAATGTCTCCTAACAGACTGAGGGAAGGCTGCACTGTTTTAGGAGCCTTTGTGACAGTGACAGTCCTGGGATGTCAGCCAATAGCCACCAAGGCTTTCTCTATTTATTTAGTTTGCTGGTTTGATTGCTTGTACAGAGCTCTGCCTGCCTCTGCCCCGAGTGCTGGGATTGAAGATGTCTTCCACTATGCCTGTCCTGTGGGTTTGAATCCTGATGGTCTTTCTGCTGTATTCCGATGGCGTTCCCGCCTGTTCTAAAACAACTGAGCTTTGCACATCACAAAAGTCACCAATGATTCCAAGTACCTTCAGGGTCACACCCTCATCACCAGTCAGCTTTAAACATCTCCAAGCTGCCAAAGAAAGCCCCTGAGGCTGATATGCAGTGACTCGTCCGCCTTCAGCCTCCCACAGGAATCGGCTTCTCCCGGGGCTTCCAAGGCTGTGCGCTTCTGAGGGCACTGGTCTCTCTCAGCAGGATGGGCTTTAGAGGCCAGGGTGCGGATGGTGGATCAAACACTCTGAGTTTCACCCCGGGCAGTCGTCTGAGATGACTGACCCATCCCCAGTGACCCAGTGACCCCGGAAACAAGCTGGAGCCTCGCTTTTACACACTGTTGGTTGTTTACTTGATGAACCACAGCTCCAGAGACATCTTACATGCCTGCCTGGGGACACACTGCCTAACTATGGGCGGGCCATGGCGTCCCTCACCTTGATGTATATCTGGAGCTCCATGAAAACCGTCTTCACTATTAGAAGGACTTTGTTCATGCCACAGGGACTCATCTCCCAGGACTGGTAAGGCATGTTCACGTGAGCATCCTGAATCAAGGTCACAGGGCCCAAAGTATCCATATTGAAGGTTAGGAGCCTGTCTTCTCGGTTGTAATAGACACTGCTGATGCCATCTGACCGCCAGAATTTACCTGCGCAACGCAAGACAGGGACATTAGTTTCATATTTTTTCCTATGAACGTGAATAAGAACATCTAAGTATATATAATGTGCACAAATTGGTTTTCTGTATTAAGACACGTGAGGAAAAGCTCCCCGCCCCTGGGAGAGCCCTGTCTCCAGGGTTCAAACTCCACATATTCTTCCTGGCACTGGAGGAGACACTGGGCTGGCTGTTTCTGTCCCTTGCTATTTCAGGCGCCTATTAGCCCCACTCTCCTGCCTTCCCAAGCTCTTCCCCATACACGCCTGAGCCCCAGCATCTGCCATCTTCCTAGGTAATTCTCCCCTGGCTCTGTACAGAGGCTCTTTAACTATTTTATTTTATTTTTTAAAGGGGATGGTGGTTGAGACAGGGTTTCTTTTCTCTGTGTAGCCCTGGGTGTCGTGGAACTCACTCTGTAGACTAGGCCTGGAACTCACACAGCTTGGCCTGCCTCTGCCTCCCGAGCGCTGGGATTAAAGGTGTGTATCACCATGCCTGGCTAAAGGACTATTTTTTTTGTTTAAGATTATACTTTCACTGATCATTTCTAAGTTTGTTACTTAATGTTATGTGTTTTTGCCTGCATCTACTTGTGTCTACCAAACTGCATGCAATGCCCAAAGTCGGCAGCAGAGGGAACCAGCCCCAATGGGATTAGAGTTACAGGGGGCTGTGAGAGGCTATGTGGCTGCCCAGAACAGAGCCAGGTTCTCTGCAAGAGCAACAAGTGCTCTTCCCCGCTGGGCCAGCCCTCCAGCCGTGTCACTGCTGTTCTAAAGCAGCTGTAAAGTGTCTCTGAGCACAGTCTTGCTCGTGGGACGTGGATGCAGCTGGGCCGCCATGGCCCTCAGCCTGTGAGGTGATTTTTAAATTCCCTCCCAAAGAGACCCCTACGTACAACCCCTTCAGAGTTCATTTCCAGTCCCATCTCTGGGGCCCTGCCTGTCACCCTTCTCACAGGAGTTCACTCGTGCATGCAGTAGGCAGCACGCTTCACCCTTTACAAATCAGTAATTTGGATCCACTTTAGATTTGGGGAAGAAAAAAAAAAGTCACTGAGCGTGATAGCACGTCCCTTCATCTCGGCACTTGGAAGGCAGAGGTCAGAGGGAGTTAAGTTTGAGGTCAGCCCGGGCTATGTGCTTAGCTCAAGGCCAGGCTGGGCCGCAACAAACTAAAATGTGGGAAAATGATTCAAGTAAACATTGCATCCAACAGGATGAATGCAATATGTAAACAGATGCCCAGCATTGGCCCTGAGCAAACAGGACACAAAAGCACTCTTCAGGACACTAGACAGATGAGGGAAGCGTCAATAGGGGATGTGACCTGGGCAGAACCTGTCAAATGGTACAACAGTGGTGAGAAATGGGAGTCTCTCAAGGTGAGACTCACTTGCTACTTGGGAGCAGTAGGGATCCGATGACAACCACAGGTGTTGGTCCCCAGATGCCACCTTACTTGAGCCAGAATCCTTCCACCTCAGCTGAGCAGGCCAGGCAGGCTGCCAGTGAGATTTTGGAGTTCTCTGGTCCCCATCTCCACCTCACTGCAGGAGCACACGGATGCATGCTGCATGCCTGGCTTCCCCCATTGGGCTCTAGAGAAGCAGACCTGGTCTCTAAGCCAGTGGAGCCAGTGCCCTACCCATGACGCTCCTCTCTGGTCTAGTGTGGTCGATGTAGCCAAGAAAAACAGTTAGATGTATTACTCTTAAAGAGACTCTTCTGGGCAGGCATGATCCAGTTGGGTAAAAAAGTGCTTGCTGAGAAGCCTGAAAACCCGAGTTTGGATCTCTGAAATCTCATGGGGTGGAAGGAGAGAGCTGAGCCCTGTGACCTGACCTCCAGGAGTGCGGTGGCAGGCACGGCCCCTGCCACCAAAACAAATCAACTAGTGTAAATTTAACAAGTTCTGGGCAGAGTTTCGGTGGGCAGAACACCTCCCCAGAATTCCGGGCTCTATCCCAGCCTTTGAGGGGTAGACACAGGGAGATCAGAAGTTTGGAGCCATCCTTGACTATACCTTGAGTTTGAGGCTCAAAATCATGAAAGAGAGAGGGAAAGAAAGAAGAAGGAGGGATGAGGGGGGAGGAATGAGGGAGGAAGAGATGAAGGAAGGAGAGATGAGGGACAGAGGGATGAGGGAGGGAGAGATGAGGGAGGGAGAGATGAAGGGAGGAGGGAAGGATGAGGGAGGGAAGAATAAAGAAGGGAGGGATGAGTTAGGGAGGGGGAGGGAGGGCTAAGGGAGGGAGGGAGAGATGAAGGGTGGAGGGAAGGATGAGGGAGGGAGGGATGAGGGCAGAGAGATGAGTGAGAGATGACAGGAGGGATGAATGACACTGGGATAAGGGAGCGTTGGATGAGGGGCAGAAGGACAGAGGGATGAGGGAGGGAGGGAGGGATGAAGGAGGGTAGGATGAAGGAGGGAGGGATGAGGGCAGAGGGATGAGGGAGAGATGAGGGGGGAGGGATGAGGGAGGGAGGGATGAGGGGAGGACTACCTACTGCAGTTGTTTGCACTACCCTTCTTGCTGAATGAGTATCAGAGCTGCTGTGGTACGGCTGTACCTTCATTGTCCCACCTGACGACCCTAGGGCGCTCAAAGAAGATGACGCTCTTGTGGATCTCCAGTGTGACCTCTATGGGTGGGAAGGTGACGTCTGGATCAGGTTCCTCTGTGGTGTCTGGAGGATATATAAACCTCTGCAGTCCTTCCTGGAGTATCTTTTAAGTGACCAGAGTAAGGAAAGTCAGAGGGGGTGGCAATGGCCAGACGCACTTGTCACTAAGCCTGTCACTAACAAGCTTCGCTTGTTGCCACAGGCCATGACAGAACGAGTAGGGAATATCACAGCAAAACTCACAGATGAGCAACTTAACCATAACCTCAGACCTTCCTGCGGGTCAGGCTCCCGCATGTGTTCTTCAGCGTCTACATCCCAAGCCCCGTGACAAGTCTGTGCTCAGCAGTACTGATAACCAAGGCCTCAGAGAGATTGGGAGACCTGCCAAAGACTTCAAGTTCACACTAACACTCAAGCGCCTCCCAAGGGATCCAACGTCACTGGGTCTCACATTTCAGTGAAGGACACCCAGCCATAGAAAAGACCTGCGGATGCCCCTGGAGAGGCACAGGAAGGACTGGGTGAAGGTCTCAAGCAGACAGCAGATTCCTGAGGTAAGGCAGGGCTCTGAACCATTGTAATCGATAGAAAGAAGGCACCAAGGGAAGCTGAAAAGCTTAGAAAATCCAGAAGAATATTCTCATGGAATAGATTGAAAATGTTCCACGCTTAAGTGAGCCCACGCTGTCCTCTTAGGAGCCTCAGCCGGGTGTGCAGGAGGATTCGGTGGATTCGGGGGGCAAAATTCAAGAATGGATCGTTGGGTGAATTCGTGAAAACTCAGCTTCTTTCCCAGGTATTAAAAATGGGGGGAAACACTCTTATTTTTTAAAGTTTTATTTCTCAGATATAAAATGTTTTCACTTGGGGCTATTTGTAGCTATGATGCAGAGGGTCATAGGCAGGATCAGCTTGTACACACACAATAAAAACAAAATCAAGTTACTAAGCATTAAAATAAGTGAGGTAGGACAGTGTATGCTATGATCTCAGCACTCAGGAGGCTGAGGCAGGAGGATTATCCCTGCCCCGATGCTCTGCTAGGCACACCTGGACTAGTGTACCAGTGGTATGCCCACTCCCTTTCCTTCAGAGGTTTTAGGGATGAAGAAGGGGCCTTGGGTTCTCAGTCAACGCAGCCTACCAATGTGAAAATGGTTACCACCTGGCCATTTAATAGAAAAAAAATATATATATATATTTTCCAAGCTCTGATGGAGACTGGCTGTATCAAGGGCTGACTGACATGCTGGGGCATTAGGACTGTAGGTTTACAAGTAAGTTAATGGGTAAGAAGTTCTCCTAGGATAGGATTAACATGCATTAGAGGCTAAGGCCATGGGAAATGAAGTAAAAGCCAGGCAATTTCACCTCGAATGGGTCCCGAAGAGTCTCCTACCTCCACTAGCACCCAGCCCTTCACAGGCTTGCACTGAGGGGGCAGCTCCAGAACATCCAGGTGGTACACGCCGCCCAGGGTAGAGAAATGGCACAAGTCCACCTTGTAGGCTTGTGAGGCTTCTGGCAATTCCACCACATTCTCTACCAGGCGCTGCTGTGCTAAAAGGAATCACAGCGCAGGCTCAGAAAAGATCATAACATTGTTGCGGTCAAGAAGGATACAAAGACAAAATCCCAGGCCTGCTAAAGCTTTTTGTCTTTAGCTGCTAGACTTTGCACAAGGTTCTCAAGGTTTAAGTGGGAGCACAGTGTGTGTGTGTGTGTGTGTGTGTGTGTGTGTGTGTGTGTGTGTTTTAGGGGTAGGAAGAGCTCTGCTTACAACAAACTCTAGCATTGTAGGAGGCTACACACAATAAGTATGTATTACTGGTAAAACTATATTCCATAAAAGACAAAAAGTTTGATTAATTACTAAGTCCTTAAAACTGGACATTATCAGACCAAAAAAATAAAAATAAAAAAATCAAAAGATAAGTGGGAAGGTCATGGAGGAAAAGTAGATTTGGGGGCCATGTAAAATATGAAAGTTGGTTATTTCAACAAAATTAGACCCAGCTCAGGGAAGTGATGGACTGAGACTTTTGTGGGAACTATACAATCTAGTGACAAACACACAGACAAAAGTGGCACCTACAGTCACCATGGCAAGGAACATTCTCACCTCCACCTCCAAGACGAAGTCAGACACTCAAAAATATTACCCTGAGCAGTGGTCAGACTTAATTCGAGATATGCAGGCTGGCGGGTGTGCTGTACACGTCTAGTCCCAGTCCTCAGGGGGTACAGGCCCGAAGGTCATTACAAGCTTGAGACCTGCTTGTTCCACAGAGTGCTAGGCTGTACAATGTGACCCTGCCTCTCCCCATGAAAGCTGACTAATATATCCTGTCCAAGTTTCTTCAACCATAAAATCCACAATGGATTTGGACTGTGTTACAGAGTTTGGAAGGGGAATGAGAGGGTAGATGCAGAACAGGCAGCAGGCAGGCAGTGAGACACAGGGATTGGTAGTGGTGTTTACTATCAGTCTGCTCCCATGCAAGAGGTACAGCAGGGCTCTCTGAATGCAACCTCTGGAGATAGGATACTGAAAGTTAACAGAAACAAGCAATAGATAGATAGATAGATAGATAGATAGATAGATAGATAGATAGACAGATAAAAATTAAATCAAGTTAGGCAACTACTAGTCTCTTGTTGGTGCATGTTTAATAAACTAAACTCTTTAATTTTAAATGTATTTAATTTATAATTTATTGGCCTAAAAAGAAGCCAGAAATACTACTGTGTCTAAATTTAGAGGGTGAAGACATCTCTGACTTGGGGCTCATCATGTAGGGAATTGGGGTGTTCATGACAGAAGTTCCATAACCTACTTTATCATCCTAGATCTAGAAACAGAAACTCTTGCCTGGTATAAGCTATAGGAATGCTCCAAGGATGGGAGAAGGGATGTAGCCGGAAGGGTGGTGCGCTTGCTTAGAATGCAAAGGTCCTTGAGTTTGATCCTTGCACCACATAAAGCCTGGCACATGCTTGTGACCTGCACTTGGGGAGGTGGAGCTGGGCAGATCAGAAGTTCAAGGTCATCTTCAGCTACATAGAGTTTGAGTCTAGCCTGGGCTACTTGAGACAGTGCCTCAGAATATACAAACAACCAAATAAGAGGGTACAAAGATTTAAGCATGGCAAATATGCTTAGAATACACAGAACAGGTCACTGAGAAGGAAGAGCAGTGATAGTTGAGAGGACAGACATCATCAGACAGACACCAGACTTGTGAGATCGTGTCCACCTTGGCAGGCTGCATCCAGTGACACCTGCCAGGACAAGACAGTAAAGGGTTCAGGCATGTGTTCATCCAGGTGTGTGCTCTCGTGAGTGTTCATTGCAACAGTGAGTACAGAGAAGAAATCAGTTATGATCTCACTAGCATCAGAAATTTAAATATTGTTCCCTGGGCTGGAGAGATGGTTCAGCAGTTAAGAGCACTGACTGCTCTTCCAGAGATCCTGAGTTCAAATCCCAACACCCACATGGTGGCTCACAACCATCTGTTATGGGCATCCAATGCCCTTTTCTGGTGTGTCTGAAGACAATGACAGTGTGCCCATATACATGACATAAATAAATATTCCCTTGTTTGGGTTGAATTATGAAGCTACTTTAATTGATGAGGCAGGTTACCAATGCATTCTGGGATCAGTGCTGAACGTCATTTGTCTGGAACATATTTTTTCCCTAAGTACATAACTTAATATTGAGTAGAAAAGTATGATTATTGATTATTGACAGTTTTTTTTTGTCTGAGAGGGACTGTGGAGGATTTGTGCTTCAAACATATTTCACTCTACAATGGCCTTGCCTTACTTTTCTGTGAAGGAAGCCTCCATTACACACCGAGGGTGGGGACAGAATACCTGCTAAGACTGCTTCACTCAGCAGCTTCATCTCCAGTTCAAGTTGGGTGGTTTGGGAATCCTCCCCTTCAGAGTCGGAAGTCTGCAATAGAAGAATGGCTGGCAGTGAGCATCAACATCCTCAGAAATTATTCTCTAAGCGCAACAGGAGGGTATTGGTCCGTAAAATAGCCTAGAGACCAGGGTGAGGCTCTGTCTCAAAAAGCCAAACCAAAAGGACAACAAAACCAGCAGCAGGAACAGTGGCAGCAGCAGCAGGAATGGCTTTTTTAGCCTAAATGCTGTCACTTCAGGGACAGTCTCTGGCCTGTTGATTTGATTTGTGCGTATTTTGTCTCTTGATCACCCTATGCAATCTTTTCAGTACACATGCTGGTGTATATCCAGAATATAGTAGGCTGTCATCCCTCTACAAGGCTGCTCATTAGAGACAAGTCAGTAGACTGGGAGGTGGCCCAGCTGGCAAAGTGCCTGCCTAGCATGCAGGAGGATGGGGTTCAAGCCCCCAGCCCTGCATAAAACAGGGTGATGGTTTTTGTCTGTGATCCCAGCACTCTGGTGGAGGCAGGAGGATCAAAAGTCCAAGGCCATTCTCAGGTACACAGCCATTTGAGGCCAGCTGGGTTACATAAGATGCTGTGTCAAACCCCCTAAATCCAGAGAAACAACAACAAAGCAAACAAACAAAGCCCCCAAGATCATTCAATGGTAGAACCCTGAGGCCACATGGAGTCTTAGGTTCACTCTCTAGGACCAAACAGACACAACCAAAGAAAGGCAACATCAGGCTGAGTTTCTTATAGCAGATTTCACCTGAGAGTTAGACTGTGTGTGTGTGTGTGTGTGTGTGTGTGTGTGTGCGCATGTGTAGTATGTGCATGTTTGGGCATGTATGCCTCTGTGTGAATGTAATGTGTGTATACACATTCAGGCATGCACATGTGTGCATGCATGCTCTTGAGTGTACATGTGGAATTTTCTTAAGCATGCTTGTTCAGTTTTTCTTTTGGAAGGACTGGGGATTTAAGCCAGGGCCTCATCCACACCGGCCAAGCATCTGTCGCTGAGTTACATTTCCAGGCCAGTTCAGTCCCTTAATGAGAGAGACACTTCGAAACTTAACTTTCAATTCAAAGACCCATGTCCATCTATCTGCTTGTTCCTCAGGGTAGTAAAATATTTTTGAAACTACTATTTTAAATGTTCTACTTTGAATAATTTCTCATTAATTATGCCCTACTCAAATTAGCCCTTTCTAAACATGTTGTGCTATAAACAACTTAGAATGTTTATGGTATTTTAAAATATATTAAACATTTAAATATTTTTATTGTTAAATATTTTTTTAAATATTTACAATATTTTTAAAAGCCATTCAAATCAATTAAGAGTCGGTATTAAGAGCCCTCTAGTGGCCAACTTCTTAATAAGCTCATGAAAAAAGAAACCTACACTGTCATTTAATGTCAGAGAATTTTCAATTTACATTACTCTTCACTCTCAACTTGACTAGATCCCACCCTGAACATGGACTTGCGATTCTGTGAGATGATGTCACAACCTAAACAGAAAGAGAAGAGAGAGAGAGCTGAACATGGACGTTCACAGTCTCTGCTGTCTGGCTGCAGAAACCCCGTGTATCGCTACCTCGCGCTCCCGCTGCTCCCGTGATACACTGCATCCCGTCATGCCATGAACCTATACAATCCCTTCTTTCCCTAAGTTGTCTCTGCCTGCTATTTGCCACATCAGTGAAAAATGAAAGTACATAGAAAACGCAGTATTGAGGCGCAGCGATGTCACTGCGAGCAACCTGGCCACGTGATCATAGCTTTGTCACCGCGAGCAACCTGGCCGCATGATCATAGCTGTCACCGAGCATCCTAGCCGCGTGATCACAGCTTTGTCACCATGAGCATCCTGGTCGTGCGACCATAGTTTTAGAACTGATTTGGGGCGAATACGGAAACAGCCTAGAGCCATAAGCCACAGGAGCCCTAGAATTCTGTAAGCAAGAGCTCAGTGGCTGTCCGGGTGGAAGTTTGGTAGAAGACAATAATGAGAAATCAGTAGAGTGTATGGCTTTTCAGACAGGGTACAGCATGAGGCTTCAGAGAGGAAGAGGAGGAGGAGGAGGAGGAGGAGGAGGAGGAGGAGGAGGAGGAGGAGCCGTTGTCCTGGGAACTAGGCTAGAAGCTGATGATGTCATATCCTGGCATAGGATTTCCTAAAAGTTTGAATGAGGCTGGATCCAAAAGTACTGAACTACATTGACATTTTAAGACAGAAACAGCCAGGCTGGTTGTGGTCACTGCTCACAGTGCTTAGATTCATAGTGAGGGGGTAGAGGGCTTTAAGTAATGTCCAGTTTGGCGAGGAAAGGGGTGAGTCTAAAGGTACAGGTGAGGAGGGTGGCAGCCCCTCTATGCTAAAACTCTCAGAGCCATTAACGGAAAATTGGGACAAGTGGGGGTGGGGGTAGGGTGCAACAGAGAGCAAGACCCCACCCATCAAAGGCTCTAACTCAGATCCTGCCTGGGCACTTTTGCCTCTGTGGACATCCTGCACATGTCCTCCTTACCATGTCAAGTGCTGTCAGGCTGGAGGTATGACAGCAACAGCACACATGCCTAATATGTTGAGAGGGGGCCTCCTGGAAATGGCCCCTCTCTCATCTCCCCACATTCTCAGTGTAAAGTGTTTCCTATCCCAACTCCCAGCCTGCCTTCACAAGCTCTGGGAAAGCGTATGAGGCTCCTGGCAACTGCCTGCTTCGGGGTTCTGAGATCTATCTGGGTATGCCACAGGATGCTCCGCCAATCATCACACCAACTGGAATCTACCCAGGGCAGCATTCAACGGTAATAGAAAGCAGACAGGCGTGGTTAGCCACATTCTCTAAGGCCATTAAGACTAAGTCAGGATTAAGCGTGGTCCTTCCAAGTTCAGAGAGTAAGTCAAACACCTGCTGGGACAGGTGTGAGACCCTAACACACACAGGTCCTGCCGCTGTTGTTATGAATTCACAGGCTTACGCTTTTAATGTAAAGTATTTCCAGGATCCGGGGATTGCTCAGAGCAGGCAAGAGCACGTGCTGTCCTTCCAGAGGGCCTGAGTTGTTTCTCAGAACCTGAATGAAGCAGCTCAAACTCACCTGCGCCTTCAGCCCCAGGGGCTGCTATGCCCTCCCTGGCCGCCCCTGACACTGCACTCATGGGCACAACCCCACCAACTAAAACCAACACTGTTTTATGAAAACTGTTTCCTAAGTGACCTACATTAACAGAATGGCAAACTGCAACTCCATGAGGCCACCCTGACGGATCCCTAGGTACAAGATGGAATGCTTTAGTTTGCAAATTCAACCCATGGTTCAAATTACAGTTTCTAAGTTCTGTCATTTTGCAGTTTTTAAGTTAATGCAATTCTTATGTAAGACACTGGTAGATTTACATCAAATATTAACTATGATCAAGCCACTTGATGCAGAGTGGAGAATCGTCCAACACCCCGACAGGCCAGGAACGCTGCGGAGTCTCTTGTCAGTCACGTCCGTGATGACGGTTCACTTGCTCTGTTCTGACTGCGACTCCTGTGGTGCTTGACGTGAACCCCCATTTCCTTTTATTGTATTTTAAATTCTTATTTACATTGAGATGATGCTGGTTCAGGGACCACTTCCCATGGCCTCCCACTCACCCACATATTGCCTCCTGTCTGACTGTTAAAGCAAATCAGGTGGTCAGGCCTGACCTTCGGGGGACCCGGAAGCGATCTTTCCTCTCCCTGGGAATCAAGCAATGGCCAGGAGGTGCTGATCTCTGAGAAAGCTACCATTCCCAGAGCTGAAGTGAAACTGAACAAAAGAATCCTATTTCCTGAAGGGAATTTTTATGTTTGTTTCTCAGACAGAGTCTCACTATGTAGACCAGGTTGGCCTTGATCTCGCAAAGACCTGCCTGCCTCTGCCTCCTGAGAACTGGCAGGTTTTTGAAGAAGAAAACTGATCGGTCATTTCTGGCTCTGCAGCAGCCTTGTCCAGTTCTCTTCCCTGCAGGCCTGTACACCTTCCTGTTACAATCACACACAGTACAGTTACCTACCTGTGTGGACAGTCACCTCACACCCGTTTTCTCTATTGCTTTAGACTTGTAGATTCTTTAAATTTTTTGATACAGCTGGTGTATTTCAAATAGGGTTTTTTTTTTCAACATGTTCTTAGAATATCAAATGACACAAAGTTTTCAGCTTTACATGTATGCTTTGTGTGTGGATGGTATGGGTGCATGTCTGAGTGTGTGCACATGCCTTGTGCCATGGCTATGTGTGGAGGTCACAGGATGGCTTTCAGGAGCCAGTCCTCTCTTTCCACCATAAACGCCCTGGGGACACATTTAGGTCTGCAGACACCTTTGTCCACTGAGCTGTTCAGGGTCTAATTCACATTTTTATTTCAAATTCACACAGGGTCTATTCCTTAACTCTTTCCACACTTAAAGAAAGTGAACCAATAAAAGCCATGCACTGCTTTGTCTTATGCGCTCCTGCTGAGGTTTTGGGGTTCCCTGAAATCCCAGTAGGCTGGGGCAACAAAAGCAGCTTCGAGCTGAGAAAGGACTATCCAAGTCCAAAGCTGTTCTAACATAAAATGCACTATGAAAATCCTGACGGTTAGAAAATCAACAGAAGCCACCACAGGCAGGAGCCTGGATATTTTCAGTGGTGCATGCACAGGGGCTTGGGGCAGAGGTGGAGTTTGAGTGTCCTGATTCATCGCTCCCTAGGCCCTGTAGACAGGGTTAAGGTAACCAAGTACCTGTGCCTGGTGGTACACACCTTTAATCCCAGCACTTGGGAGGCAGAGCTGTGAGTTTTAGGCTAGCCTGGTCTACAGAGTGAGCTCCCAGTCAGCAAGGGATATACATAGTGAGACCAAGTCTTAGAAAGCCAGTGCTGGAGAAACAGCAAAATAATAATGATAATGATAATAATAATAATAATAATAATAAAATTAAAAAATAAAAAAGAACCCCTCCAGTTTGCACAAGCATTTGCTGCAAGTTTGCATTTAAGGGCAAGCTACCTAGAAGGACATGAGCATCAAGCAACCATACCCCAGCCTCAAGGCTTTGCAGCAACCAATGGACCATGAGACTGCAGAGCCTGAGGCTGAAGCCGCTGGTCCTACAAGCACTACTGAACAGAGGGGAGAGAGACACACTAACAGCCAGGGCACAGACAAGGAAGAGGCTTCTAAATGGTTTCTATTTGCTCAGGAAAAATCTTGAGAATACCTCCAGGGACCTGCCAATGCTTACTGCACAGGGCAGACCGGGATCTGTTGAGAATATGTCAACCTGGGTAAAGCGAGTCAGGCCAGTCACCGGCCCTTGAAGAGCTGAGGCAAGAGGACTGCTGTAAGTTTGAGGCCAGCTTGGGCTACCTATCCTGGAATGTAGACAGATGACAGACAGACAGACAGACTGGCAGAGTATCCTACCCTTTGTAAGACAGTGTTCTCTATAGCTTCATATTTGTTCTCCTCTTGAACCAAGTTGAGCTCTCTTTCCTGTTCAGCCTTGGGCTGCTCATCTTCGTTGGCAGCTTTTTCTTCAGTAAAGAGCTTTTCTTCAGTCATGGCCTTTTCTGTACTTTCCTCGACGTTGACTTGCTCTGCTCCCACGGGGTTTTGATTTTGCTCAGTGACGGCAATGGGGAACAAGGGTGTGATGTGGTCATAGCGTGTGTGTAGAAGCCGAAGAGCAACATTGCTCGTGGCCAGGATCCTTGGGATTTCAAATCCAATTTGTGTCTCTGAGAACCTCACACTCCGGTGCCTGCCAGAAATCAATAGATGGAAGCCAAGAGGGTGAGCAAGAGGGGCAGTCGGGGCCTCATGCTGGGTCTGAACAGGGTGTCCTTTTTAATGCCCCTCCTTTGGTGTCCCGAGGCATTGGGAGCCAGTGTTTCTCAGGACACTCTTGGCTTCCCACCCACACCTGTCCCCAGCTGAAGCTTTTGCCTCTCAGTGCTCCTCTCAGTGCTCCTCTCAGTGCTCCTCTCAGTGCTCCTCTCAGTGCTCCTCCCAGGGCTCCTCTCAGTGCTCCTCCCAGGGCTCCTCTTTCTCAGTCTCTACATCTGACTGGTTACAGTTTCAACTGCTGCTCACTTTACCAGGGGTCAGCAGCAGCTTTGGGTCTTTTTTTTCTGGCATAATGTAGGGGGAAGAGGCCTCCCTGAATGAACTCTAAGAGGGTCCGAATGACCCTTCCATACGAGTGAATATATTTCATGATCAGAAGAATCTGTGTCACTGAAACTACTGATTTATTCCTGAGGGCTCTCCAAATATCCTCTCGGTGTCTGGCATGCTTTGATATATCATCTAAGAGTAGCCAGCCTGCCACTGAATGACTCCTTGCAATCCTCTCCTGTCTTTATTAAAGCCAAACCTGCCTGTCCCCACTGTGGGAGAGCGTGCCAGCTTCCTCTCCTGTACAGAGGAATTTCCCCCATGATTCTGTGTGCGGCATTGTCGACAGCAAAGACGGTGACACACTGCCTTGAAGTCAATAGAAACCACACTTTGTGGAAAGTACAACTTGGTAAATATTTTGTTCCCTCCTTTTATGGCATACTGAAAATGAAGCTCAGAGCCAGGAGTGATGTCACAGGCCTGGAAGCCCAGCACTGGGAGGCTAAAGCAGGAGGATGCTAAAGCAGGAGGATGCAGCAGTTCAAGGCCAGCTGTGGCCCGGGTAAGGGCTGGGGAGGCTTCCTAGGGTTCTTCCCTAAGGGTTGTTTGTTATGCAGTGTTTTTTCTACATGTGCACCACTTGTGTGAGCAGCAAGCGAAGGCTCGCATTTACTGGAGCATGCACGCCTGCTCTAGACACTAGGATTCAGTGCTTTCTAAAGGAACTGATGTTCAAACTTCAAGCCAAGCTACTAAATGCCCCGGCCTTGGCATCTATGAAGTGGGGAAGGGGTACCTTGGATTCTTTTTGAGGTTTGCCCACACGTACAGGGTGACATTCTCATCTTTGATGATTTTCTCCATATTCCCAGTGTCCAGATCTGCTAAGTTACTAGCTTGCTGTAAGAGAAAACACAACAGAACCTGACAAAGTCTCTCGGCCTTGGGAAGGTGCACAATCACTGGATTCTTTGTGTTAGTAAAAGAATAATCTGGGTAAATGGCGCATGATCTTTCTAGGAAAATAATACTTCAGAGGCCAAGGAGATGGCTCACTGGTTAAAGTGACTGCCATGTGTGAGGACTAAAGTTTGAGTCCCCCAAACCTCTGTCAATGCCTGGGGGGCTTCCTGCAGTATGAGCCTAATGAGGCAGGGGTGGGAACTCCTGGAGGAAGCTGGCTAACTAGATCAGCCCTATTGAGAGGTCTGGGTTCAGTTGAATGACTCTGCCTCAGCAATCAAGGTGAACTTTGAGCCTCATATGCACAGGTACCCAAGTGTGCAAATGCACACTTACACAGGAGACAGTAAAAGATCAGCTGCAGTAAGGTAACGCAGCTCGCTCTTTCCTTCTCTGTGCCCAGACCTGGCTATCTTCCCTGTCTTCATCTGTCTCCTCTACGTCCTGACTCCCTTTCATTTCTGTGAGGTGCCAAGTGAGCATGCTAGCAAGTACTCTACCCAGCAATGTTTCCCCAGTTCCCCCGGTTTTCCTGATGCACTAAGGGCTGGCTTGTACCAATGTCTCTACCTCAACCGCAACATAATGTATAAAATAAGATGAAAAGTACTGTACTTTCTCTTAGTAAACATCTTCGTCACTGATCAACCCACATACTTCCTTATTCTGTTTGTCCTACAATACGCACAGCAGATGCAAGAACGTGGCGGGCCAGTTACAGCAGGAGTGAGCTCAGCACTCTGCAGTACTGTTTAGACTTAGACTGCACCCCAGCGGGGCCGCCCAGGGACAGTTCCCAACCAAAAGGCCCCAGGCAAAATGGCTGAACGCAACCTATGCCTGTAGGCTGTGTTCTGAGGATTCTCCAGAAATGCAACAAGATTAAAGTTTATAAAACACATTCATGGGAGAATTAAGACTCTGGGCCATGTATCAGGACTTTGACCTTGTGAGTTTTATGAAGCTCGCTGGCTCAGTTATTTGCATGTTTCCGTCACTGGTGAGATTTTTGGGGATGAAATGTGTAACACACAAACTTTTGAATGGTGTAAGGAAAGAAAAGAGAGACAAAGAAAATGTTATGATACATTTAAAATTTTGATTTTTCTCTATAAATTATAGCAAAGTTAGAGAGCCCAGATGGGAACTCATGGTACTGTCTTTTAAGTCTCATATTTAAATATAGTACTTTCAAAATAAAAACTGGAGAAAACTAGGATGTCAGTAATTGTGATCTATATCATCAGCTATCTCATATTGGTTTGTAAAGTATTTTTTTTCATAATAAATTCAGTGAACTTTGGCAAATATAAGGAAAACGAGCTTTTGGCTGATAATGTTTTGTCTCTTTAGAAAATAAAATATAAACAGTTGTTAAGTCACAGAAGTATGGGTCCTTCATCTCCTTGATTTGTCCTGAATACTGAAAGGTTTTTAGAGACCTAAGTGGACCAGGACACACAGTAAGACTGCTGAAGGCAGCCTGTTAAAGTTAGTGCTGTAAGAGAGATACTGCCCGTACTCGAAGAAGTAGTTCTGTGGCCACGTTGATCTTCAGGCTGAGCAGCTCTTGTAGGCGCAGAATTGACCCTTGATGCTGCAGGACAGTCCTGTGGTCCAGCTCATATGTCGGAGTTTCCAGTAAAATTAACTTCACCTTTTCAATCAACTGAAATATAAAGAATATCACATCACGCACCCGGAAAAGGTCAAAGGGACATGGAAAGGGACCGGCCTGTCACTGCAGAACAAGGGAAGGTGTCCTTTCCTTCTTCTGTAACTTAAGATCACAGAAAAAGAAAACATCTATCCCAAAGAATTCCCTTGTATGTGTCCAACCCCACAGGCACAGAGGTCTCGGTGGCCAGCGTAGAGAGGAGCCGCCACTTCATCAGCTGAGACCAGCGGATGTCATGTTAGCTGATCTTCCATTATTGTTGAACAAGACTGGATTTTCCTCCATGCTGGGATAGAAGAAACTGGTTTTATTTTTCATAATGATCCAACTTAGTTGTGTCTGAGTGTAAGCTAGTGTGGTGGCTCTCTGGAGGACAGGAGGGCGCCTGAGTAGACAGGGGATGGAGGCGCTCACTGCTCCTCAGCCCTGAGGGATGACTTTATCCTGCCTCCATCATGATACGTCCTCAAAACCCCCTTAATGATGGGGTTCAGAGACTCTTCCGGTCGGTGAACACGGCAAGCCACTGAGCATGCAAAGCGCCCAGAGAACTCGGGAAACCATAGCAACCTTCCTTATACACTGTGCCCTGTGCACGTCTTCATCTGGAGGTTTATACCAAGCAGAAGTCCCAGTTTTCTCTGTTTGGTGGGCCGTTATAACAGAATGTCTCATCCGCGGAGAGAGTTTAGGGAATCCTGTTTAGAATTGGTTGCTCGGAGGTACAGGTAACCTGGGGATGCTTGGCAGACATGCAGAGGCTTGTGGGATCAAACCCTTAACACACAGGGGATTGTGCTAACTCTGGGTAGTGAACACTAGCATTAAACTCGACATACCCAGGTGACGTCCAGAAAGAGATACTTAGTGGGGGGGAGGGGGGTTGGGGTGGGCATATACATTTGGTGTGTGTGTGTGTCAGGGAATTTTGATACATATTAGTGTGTTTGGGGTTCCACACAGATTAGGGTATATGTGTGTGTGTTCTCTCTGTGTGTGTATTTGTATGTGTGCATATGTAAATGTGTGTGTGTATGTCTGGATTGTGTGTGTTTGTGAGTGTGTGGGGGTTTTATACACATTAGGTGTATGTGCGAGCATCATTAGTGTTTTAAGTCTGTATCTTTTCTTTGATTTTGTTGGACATCATGAATTAAGAGAATTTCTATCTGTCCGTTCTGGGTGACTATCAACAGTGGGGCTTTAAACTGCTTCCCCTCACTTCCAATCACCTTTCCACATCCCTGGCTGACCCTCACTGTCATGGGTGGCTGCTCTCTCATCTCTCCACCCCTCGTGCTGCTGTGCGCTCGCGCATCCTTTCAATGTAACTTCCAATTTGTTTGTGATTAAGAAACCTCATCGGATATGTACAAGCTAGAAACGATGCAAGTCTGGTCCTCTGCAGAGTGTACCTGGTCCTGTCATTCATAGTTTGAGGTTCCAGCCACTCTAGTGCATTTTGTTCTTACTGCGGCTTTGTTCTGTGCGTGCTTGTAAAGGATTGTGAGCCACTAGCAATCACAGGCAGACTGTAGAGTATCCATCTGCAGTTCCAATGGCTTCCAGAGTTTTCCCATGGCCTAAAGTATTTCACATATTTTTAATGAGATAATATAGTTAAAGTTACTTATATTTTTTCCCTCAGTATGTTTTCTTACATGAGTCTACCCATCTTCTTTGCAGATACAGAAGTTAGAATATTGTGGCCATTTTTACCTTCACTAAGAAGGTAAATATGAACAAGACACAGCAACAGGCTTAAAACTGTCACAGGGAGACTTAAAAGGTAATAAAGAGGAGGAGGAGGAGGGAGAAGAGGAGGAAGAAGAGGAAGAGGAGGAAGAGGAAGAAGAGGAGGGAAGGGCAGAGTAGAGAAGTTCTAACCCTGGGACGATCCTGACATTCCCTTACAAACACACTCTAATGAAGCCATTTCCCAATTCCTAAAAATCCCAGCACTCACCAGACAGCAGCACTGGGCCTTAGGGGAACACTTAAAACCCACACCATAGCAACAGAAGTCAGCTGGGAATACAGGTCTCCCACTGAGTAGGAAATGCTCTGCTTTGTAAGATGAGGAAGCACAGGCAGGCAGGGCTCAGCACAGCCCTGCGTGTTAGTGAACACTGGGCATGGAGTCAGGCGGCGCAGGACTTACCGACAGCACCAGTTTGCTTTTCTCCATCACTTGTTCAAAGGCCTGGTTCTTCTCCTCTTCCCACAGGCTAATGAACGTGTTCATTTCCTGGGCAACCCAAGGGTCGGGGCTCCCATCACACTCCGTGTAGTGCTTCCACTGGGGATACAGATTCTCGAGGGTCACAGTCACGAAAACACAACCAAAGAGCAAAGTAGCATTTAAAAGTTGCAGGTTTTACTGGGGAAGGGAACATGTACACACTGCCATGTGCATCTGCAGGTCAGAGAACAACCTGCGGGAGCCATTTCACTCCTTCCACCAAGTGGGTCCTGGGGCTTGAACTCAAGTTACCAGGCTGGGCGGCAAGCACATTTATCCATTGAGCCATCTTGCCAGTCCCTAAATTGTTTTTTGTTTGTTTGTTTTGTTTTGTTTGAAATCTGAAGCCTCAACATAAGTACCACAATTTACACAACCAGTACTGATATAAACTGTATGACCAAAGAAACGAACTCAAATAAGCAGTCTCCCCACCTCCCTCCACACATGCTCTCTCCTTTTTGGAAATCGAGTCTAACTCTGTAGTCCTGGATGCCATGGAACACCTGTGTAGACCAGACTGTTCTTGAACTCACAGAGACTCCCCCTACATGCTGTGATTAAAGGCATGCACCACATATCTAGCCCGTTAGGGTCCTTTCCATCTAAATACTTTCCAGTCTCCACCATTCACTGGGACACAAATTCTGTGTACTTTCGTGCATTTGTTTTGAGGTTGTGTGAGCGGTTTGTTTTCCAGTTCCCTCTGACTGATGGCTGCCATTGGGCGCTCCCAGAGCCCTCTCGCCATGCTGTCCACGTAAATTCTGCATGTCATCACGCTGTGCTTATTTTAAACTCTTAACGTTGTGTCCTGTTCAATGCTGAGTTTCCCACTGGCCTTCTCACAGTTGCATTGTCTCCAAAGTTATGATTTCCGATTAAACTAAACGGCCTGACACACCCTTATATTTTATTTACTACTTTGTGTGTGTGTGTGTGTGTGTGTGTGTGTGTGTGTGTGTGTGTGTGTGTCTGTATCTATGTCTACATACAGTGGCCAGAAGAGGGCATTAGAATCATTATCTCCCTCTGCCTTTCTTTTGAGGCAGAGTCTCTCTCTGCACCTCTCACTCACCCTGTCTAGGACAGGCTGGCAATCTGGAAACCATAATGATCGCCTACACCCCATCTCCTCTCTAAGCTGGGATTGCATGTGTTTGCAGAGGATGCTGGCCTCGCAGAGTCCAAGTTTTGGTACTTATGCTTACAGTGCAAGTGCTTCTAAACACTGAGCCATCCCCCAGGCCCCACGCCTACGTATTTTAATTCAGGCTCATTACCTCAGAAAACACACACTTCAGAGAGACTGCAGATTCACTTCCAAAATCTACAGAAGTGAAGCACGTGGAATTTTTGGTCTCCAAGCATGTGCTGCACTTATTTACACTGTGATGTCATACTGATCTATAGACAATCATGCACATACACACACACTCACACACTCTTTTACACACACACACACACACACACTCACACCCTCTCACACACTCACACACACTCACACACACACATATACACCCCAAAATAAACCTTAACAAGTCATCTCTACAGCACCAATGCCTTCCATCTGCTGCGTGTGGTACCGTGTGGGAGCATCTCACCCACTGTCAGGCCACTGTCAAAGCTAGAGTCTCCTCTTCAACATCAATAGCATCTTTGGTAAGGCAATCCAACTGTCCATCCTTCATCTTTATTAGAAGAGTGAGGAAAACAAGGCCGGGCCAGGGCCACTGTATTTAACACCTTCAACTGTTTCATTATAAATAAATACATCCCTCTGTCAGTAGGAATCTCTCCAGGAATGCTCCCCAGTGGAGACACTTCAGAGTAACACTCTCTCTGCTGTTATAGCCTCAGTCTTCCTGCACGAAAAGCACAGGAGCAGCACTCAAGGAGACTCTCGTCTGATCTCAGCCATCGTCCCCCTTTGGGTTAGGAAGGCCGTGCACACCTTATCTATGCAAAGAGCACATCGAACCACGATTCACCAAACTGGACGGTCTCAGAACCACAGCAAGTAGTGGGAACCAAAGCCAAAGCTGTTACTAGACACCATTTGCCAGACTTTGGGGAGGGAGACACAGAGAACAACTTCACTAGCTGCAGTCAGTCAACCAACTAGCCAACGGGTCTTAGCCTTCATCTGCTAACTAGCCACAGGGCCACAGGAACTAACCAGAGGTGCCCCTGGTTTGCTGGGGCAAGGATGCAGATCAAATCCTCAGCTCCCCACAAATTTTATTTCCAATGCACGTGGATTCTTTAAGGACAAGAACTTCTTGAGAAGGCCTCTGCCAGCTTCACACTTTGCTTCTATGGCTTCCTCGCCTCCTGGTCTTCACAGAGACGAAGAACCTGGCCATCCTCTGGATTAGGCGTTGGCTTAGGGGCAATGGGCTGGCCTTTTCTGGAGTAGGTCTTGGTTTAGACCTTGGGTGGTGGGCTGTTAGCCTGGTCTTTCTGCCACATCATCGATAAGGGCTGATCTACTTGCTTGCCATGCAGCACTTGAGTTTCTTCCAGAACATGTCTCTCTGTGTGGTGAGAGGCCTGGCCTTCAGCCTATCCTGGCTTTGGACTTGGCTTCCTCTCCAGGCTCAGTCATTCCACCTGTGCCTGGAAGTGGGGCTGCGCTGTCACTTGGGTGCTTGGAGGGCATTGGGGCATTCACCAGGACCATTCACCAGGACGACTTCAATGCTTTTATGCCTCAGGGAGTAGGGAGTCTGAGGAGGGAGGAGAGCTGGGCTCTGGGGCAGAGATATGAAGAGAATCCATACTACTGGTTTCTCACCTTCCAGAGACTCAGGTGATAGTACTCCTAAATAGTGAGAGTAGTAACATCCAAGATTACTACAGAGGGACCAATACACAGGTATGATCATGAATAGCTTGCATACTTGGAAAGTTGCCAAAATGCTGCTCAGACATGATTTAAGCCTCTCTTGTAAATGTGGCTCAGACATGATGTAAGCCCCTCTTGTAAATGCTGCTCAGACACGACGTATGCCCCTCCAGCTGAGAAGATGGTGCTGAGAGATATGCCTGCTCCAGGGTTTCCACACACATTCCCAGTCCATACACACAAAGTGGAATGTACTAGTGCATAATCCAATGGATCATAGAGATTTCCAAGTGAACAGTGAAGGACTGTGAACATTCCAGGTGTCCCTTTACTGACATAAGCTTTCTACAATTGCATCCATTTCCCCCTGAACACATGGGCCATATATGTGCCATATATGTGTCATGTATGTGCCAAATGAGGTATTTTTAGATGATTTCTTAAAAATTTATTTATGTATTCCTGTGTGTGCGGTGCCTGCAGAGCCCAGAAGAGGGCATTAGACACCCCCAGATAACTGGTGGTAATTGTAGTAACTGGTGGTTGTAATGGATGCTGGGAACTCAGGTTCTCTACAAGAACAGTGCACACTTTTAACCACTAAGCCATCTCACCAGCCTGGAGCTTTTTCCTTAATAAGATTTCCCAAGATAAAAATTAGTACCAGCCTATAGTTCCCTCGAGATGCCAGAAGTATGAGCTCAAGAGAGGAGAGAAACACCTCACCTGAGCCAGAGCTCGAATTTCCCGCTTCTGTTTCTCTGCTTCAGGAAAACAACCCTCGAGCAGAGCAAGCTCTTCAAGCTCTTGGCTTCTTCGTTCTAGGTCCTGCCACAGAAGGAGGCACATTGATTGCTCTTGCATGGCTTTCGTGGAAGAAAGTTGTTACTTTGAATAAAACTGCTAATGCTGACTGAAACAGTAGCTTCAAAGTGGGCTCTTCAGATGTTTAAAGGTCCATAATGTGAGAGATACTATTTGCCCTGTGGTGTGAGATAATACAATTCTAGGTGTCTTGGCCTGGATCAGAGCAGTGGTCCCACACTACACTAGTTAGGGTGTGGGAGCATGAGCGGTGGTGGTGGCTGCAGGAATTAATCCACTAGGTTGTAACCCTAAGTATCATATGCTCTCACTTTATTGTGATAAAACAGAAGAGGCATTAAGTGCTCCTCTATACATCAAAGGCAACAGTGTTCCAAGAAATAATCTGTATAACTGAGTGTTTTGAGAGCTGTGCTCTCAAGAGTGTATCGGCTGAACACAGCAGGTCAAGGGGAAACACCAAGATGTTTGTTTGGAACCACAAGGTTCAGCATTCAAGCAAAAAAATAGAAAAAAAAAAAACCTATCTAATGAACAGCAAATCTTTTTAAAACTTCCAGCTTGATTGGCAATGATACAAATATAGGTGATATTGTTTTTCTTTTTTTTTTTCTTTTTCTCTCCCCCCCCCCCACCAGACAGGTTTTCTTTGTGCAGCAGCAGCTCTGACCTGAAACTTGCTTTGTAGACCAGGTTGCCCTCACACTCACAGAGATCTGCCTGTCCCCGCCTCCCAAATGCTTAAAGATGTGCACCCTTATGCTTGGCTACAATATTGCTTTTCTTTGAGATGGGGGTCTCGCTATGTAGGTTTGGCTGGCCTCGAAGGTCTATGAAAACAAGTCTACCTCTGCCTCCCGAGGGCTGGAATTAAAGACATTCGCCACCATGCCTAATACATTTGTGATGTTTGACAATGGAGAATAAGATAGCTCAGCATTTGGAGGTAAATAAGTCACTGACTCAATACTTTCTAAGAAAACAACACTTGTCACATAGCAATGCTTGGTTTGCTGATAGGTCTGTACCAATAACAAGGGCATGTGCTCATGAATGTAGCTTCAGATTCCACATCAAGAAGCTTGGGAAGGTGGAACATGCCTGTGGTCGAGCTACTCAGGAGACTGAAGCAGGAGGGCCACTTGAGATTGGAGTTTGACTTCAGCAACAAAACACAGTTCTGTCACAAAAAGCAAGAAGCAGCAGCAGTCGCCATGTACAGCAGCAGTCGCCATGTGTAGCAGCAGTCACCATGTGTATAGCTTAGGTGCAGTATCCAAGAATACCACGATGATCTGAAAGCTAGGGAGACGCTTTCCCACTTTGTGGATACAAGCACAGTGAACTATGCGTGTGTGCGTGTGTGTACATGCATAGTGTGTGTGTGTGTGTGCATGTACACACACAGGATGTGTGTGTGTGTATGTATGTATGTATGTATGTATGTGGGGGTGTGTACACGCAAACACAGGCAGTAGCTGACATTAGATGTTCTTCCTTGTTCCTTCTCCTTTATGTTTTGAGGCAGGATCTCTCACTAAAACGGAAGCCAGTCAGTTTGACTAGGCTAGCTAGCCATGCGCTTCAGGGATCCACCTGTCTCAGCCCCTCAGTGCTAAAGCTGTAGGCAGCCAGGTCACCTGATTTTCCTATGGAGCTTAGAGCTCATCCTTTCTAGGCGGGCATTTTCCCACCTGAGCCATCTCCCAGCCCCGTGTCATCTTCCCCCCATTTCTGTACGAGGTGAGCTTCCTTTCATGTGCTTCTGCTGAAACATGACGACAAGATGCTGACGCTAGCATAAGGACCCTGGTGTCTTCTGTTAAGCTAGACGCTAAAGAGATCTTTAAAGACATGGCCAATGCAGCCAGGTATGGTGACATGCGCCTTTCATCCCAGCACTTGAGAGGCAGAGGCAGACAGATCTCTATGAGTTTGAGGCCAGCTTGGTCTACACAGAGTTCCAGAACATCCAGAGCTGCATAGAGAGACCCTGTTTTAAAAAAGAAAAATGCAGGTGGTAGTGGCGCACACCTTTAATTCTAGCACTCAGGAGGCAAAGGCAGGCGGATCTGTGAGTCTGGGGCCAGTCCGATCTACAGAGAGAGTTCCAGGACAATCAGAGCTACCCTTAGAAACCTTGTTTGAAAAAATAAAACAAAAAAAAAAAAAACCCCAAGCAAACAGACCAATGATGTCCACTTCTCTAACTGAAAACCCATGTGAAGTCATGCCCCACTGCAGTGAATGCAGGGCCCGGCAGGGCTGCAGCTTTGCTAGGGCCGGGCTGGGCTGCAGCCCCAGACGCAGGCGTGGGTGGCAGCCCCGTTGACACTCATCCTTATTTACTTTCTTTTCCAGCAGATTCCACTTCTCTCTCTCAATCCGCTGTATTTCTAGCCTTTCCTGTTCTTCTTTTTCAAATTTCAGCCGCGCCTCTTCTGAAGAACCAAAAAGAAATCAAGAGTCAGCTGCAGGGATTCAAACACAGCGTTTTAAGTTCTTGGAGTTCCTCTCGAGTATTTCTAACACAGAGCAGAACCTTTTATGGAGGTCACAGCCTCTACTGTGTGGCAGAGATGAGAAAACACTCACTTTCCAGCCAAGAAACCCATGAGTCAAGCACATTATATCCTTGTCGAAGGCATCCTTTTGAAAACAGTGCTCTGAACAAAGAATATATCCATCAGCTTAAAAGTGAACATGACTCAGTTTCTGATAATGAGGGGTCCACAGTGGTAACCCCAGCTACAGGAAACCTGCTGCCCTTGCCTTGCCTCCAAGGACACCTAGCACACATGGTGTGCAGACGTAAGTACAGGCAAAACACGCAAACACTTAAGATAAAAATAAATCTAAAGAAAAAAATTACATTGATAGTGGGCTGGCAAGAAGGTGCACTGGGTGAAGGTGTTTGCAGCCAAGTCACCCTGAGTTCAATCCTCGAAAGCCACACTGTGGAACGAGAGAACGGCAAGTTCTGCAAGGTGTCCTTTAACCTCCAAAACCATGCTGGCGAGCACACGTATGCATGAGCACGCGTGTGCACACACACAGACACACACACAGAGACAGACAGACAGAGAGAGAATAAAATAAAACAATAGCAATTCAATAATGATTTTAAGCTGTGTAGCAGTTCCATCATGGCTGATTAAGGGGAAATAAGGTTTTCAAAAGTCTACAGTTGGCATCAATGCTGTCAGAAAGCCGTTACTGTAAGCTTCCCCCGCTCTCACTATTTAAGATAATATATGAAGTATCAACTCTATCGAGGTGGCTCAGCAGCTAAGGGCACTGGCTGCAGAGGACTTGGGCTCAGTCCCCAGGGCTGACACTGCAGCTCACAACCATCTGTAACAGTTCGAGAGGATCCACTGCGCTCTTCTGACCTCCTTGGGCACTGCATGTATGTGGTGCACAGGCACAGATGCAGACAAACACTCATACACATAAAATAAATATATCCATGTTTATAAATTCTATGTTTAAGAACACAAAATAAGCCCAGGATATAGATCCTGGTATGATGGCAAAGGCACGTGCCCTCAAGCCATCTAATGACCCACGTTTGCTTCCCAGATTCCACCTGTAAAGAAGAGGACTCACACATGTCTTCTGACTTCTACATGCATGGCAAAGCATGAGTGTCCCTCAATAAAAAAAACCAAACCTATGAAAGTCAATTAGCAAACAACATAATGTGCTTTATTATTTACAAAAGGCAAATATACATTAAAAGTCAACGGGGTCCTTGAAACCCCTGAATATAAATCTACAGATAGTGAATTGTAATAACTGCAACCTCCAGGGCCAGTCAGTCTTTCTAATGATTTGATTTGCCAAGTCTTTTTATTACTGTTTAACATTAGTGAATGGGATTTCTAGTTTAACTAGCAAAGAGATATTGCTAAACACTGAGAAACTAGGTTCAGGAAGTTAAAACATGCAGTGTTCTCGCAGACGATCCACACAGACTTAGTTCTTAGCACCCACATCGTGTAGTTCACAACTTCCGGTACCCAGATCCAGAGGAGCCCAACGCCTCTGGCCCCCACGGGCACCTGAACTCACTTGTGCATACCCATGTTCAGACACACAACACACACATAACCAAGAATAAACAGCATAAATTTTTAAAAGAAAAAAAAAACACCCAGGGTTAAAAAACAAGTCAGGCTGTTGTATGTAGCTTTTGCTAGTGTGTGCTTCTCATCAGTAATAAATTTTAGGTTCAGGACTCTTACCACACAGTCGGCACCAATGTGCCTGTTTTCATCAGTAGATTATAAACACTTTGAGGTAGGCCAGATAAAATCAGCAGACAAAAACATGGCTGATCACCTGAATTTGAATTTCTCAGAAGCAATGTTTTTTGTTTTTTTGTTTTTTTGTTTTTTTTTTTGCTAATTTAAATACGGCCCAAAATATTGTATGGGGCAAAAAATCAAAAGATCAGCAGAATTGTACCGAGCTCTGAACTCTATCTGGCAGCAGCATGACTTCAGTGCACGCTCAGGTGTGGCTGTGTGCACTGGTGGTCTGCTCTAAGCACTAGGAATCCTTGATAAAATTAAAGCCTGTTGAAATGCCGAGTGGCTGTGTGGGTGTGAACCCATGGCTAATACTCTGTGCTATGATATCCAGCCCGGCACTCAGTACCTTCCTCCTTCAGGCGTCTCTCCTCCTCCTCCTGCATCAGCCGCAGTCGCTCGGCTTTGGTCATCTTTTTCTTACTGGGAGCCTTAACAAAGACCACAACGTTAAAAAGGCTGTCAACGTGCTCCTACGTGACTTAAGCATGCCTCTCCAAACAGCAGTCACGAGCTGCTGGAGAGATGGCTGGGCAGGTGAAAGCACTTACTGCTCTTACCAGGGCCCATGTCAGGCAGCTTACAACCACCTGCAACTCTAGCTCCAGGGGACTCAATGCCTGCCTCTGGCTTCTTCAGGCCCTCATGGTGCAGATAAAATCACACAGGCCTGCACTAGGATACCTACATTTTAAAGATAAATCTTAAAAAATACCAATTACGAAAACAATTATTGATTTTTATGAAACCAAATTTTATGTACAATAAATTCAATAGACAAGACAGCTAATTTGTGTCAGCACAGACTCTGGCTACTACATGGATTAGTCTGGAAAAAAAAAACAAACAAACAAGAAAAACAATCACACCCAGCACTCCACAGCAGAGACGACACTGGCAAGAATGTGTGACTGAAGTAAGCTTTGAGCTTCCAATCTGGAGAAGTCTATAACACAGCCACAATAGCAGACCATCAACATCAAAGACATTTCCGTGACCAACAAGCTTTCAGTTATTTTGCAAGTTTGGAGGGAGGAGAGAGTATTTTCAGTTACAGGGATCAAGTCTATGAAGCAACTGGTAGTCCAACTTGTGTTCAAAGACTTTACATTCAGGAGAAGGCATGTAAGTACAGGGTAATGCAGCCACAAGTTAGGGAGCTGGAAGAACAGCAAACTCAGTGGGCTCTGGGGAGATTGCACAGAGGAGTCAGGAAGCAGGCGATGGAGTAGAAGGCTGGAGCTCCTGCTGAGGTGGAGAGAGCAAGGCAATGCATCCTAGTAAGTGCCACACGAACACAGACCGCACGCAACACTCATAGAAGCATCTCTTCTGAACTATCAAGAGCCCAAATGGCTTGACTAGAATTCAGGGGCTTCCACACATTTATTCAGCAAACATTGATTCAATTTCCATAATAGATCAGCACTGCACTAAATGTTACGGACACAAAAATAAATGTGATATGGGCTGGAGACTTCAACTTAGCGGTAGAGGATTTGCCTGGTGTACACAAGGCCTTGGGTTCAATCCCCAGATGACACGCTCCTGGTCATAAATAGCTCACAGGATGAAAGTAAATAACAGCAGGCCAGGAAGGTGGCTCAGGAGGTAAAGGCACTTGCTGCCAAGGCTGACAATCTCAGTTCAATCCCCAGGGCTCACATGCTAGGAAGAAAGACCAGATTCCTGCAAGTAGTCCTCTGGCCAGCACGTTGTGTGCCTTGACATGTCTATAAACTCAAACATGTACATATGCAATATGATCCAAGACTTACAACCAAAGCACATTTGCAGATGTTTTGAGAACCCACAGAGCAGACAGTGACTCCTTAGCGTGCCCTAGACACTAGTTACAGGACCCTAGGCAAGGCAAATCCCACACACTCAAATCCATACATAACGCCTACATATGTCCTCTCTTACACATTAAACTCTACCATTCCGGACCTTGGCAGCAGCCATATTTACTGTTCAGGAATTGCTTCATGGTAAAGTCTGACATATTCACTGCAGTTGTGATTTTACAAATCTTTATCACCCAAACATTCCAAGGTGTTTCTTCTGGCTTTCCGAGACACACGGGACATGCTCTGTATTACCACATTTATTTAAAAACTTGTATGTGAATGAGTGTTTGTCTGAAGGTATGCCTGGTGCTCACAAAAGTGTTGGATCCCCTGGAACTAGAGTCATACAATTGAGAGCCACCATGTGGATGCTGGGAACCAGGTCCTCTTCAAGAGCAGCAAGTGCTCTTAACCACAGTACCATCTCTCTAACACCCATTCTCTTTGTTGTTGTTGTTGTGCAAGTGCTCTTAACCACAGTACCATCTCTCTAACACCCATTCTCTTTGTTGTTGTTGTTGTGCAAGTGCTCTTAACCACAGTACCATCTCTCTAACACCCATTCTCTTTGTTGTTGTTGTTGTTGTTGTTGTTGTAAGGCCACTGTGTAGCCGAGGCTGCATTAGAACTTGTGGTCCTTCTGCCCCTGGGATCACAAGAAAGCACCACCATGTCCAGCATTCTGGTCATTATTCTGAGACAATTCTATGTCCGCTTTAATCCATGGATGCAGAAACCATAGATTAGGAGGGCTGAATGTAATGATTTTTCAAGAGAGGGTGGTGGGATTTATGGAGAACATACCACTGAGATTAAAAAACAAAACAAAAAGCCTCTGCTGTGGTCGGGGAGGCAACAGAGACCAGGTTCTGAGCACAGACAGGACGGTGGAAAGATCAACGTGCCTTTTACGCTCCTGCAGGTGGCTTCTGCTGAACTCTACGGACGCTGCTTTATAGGACCTCAGGACCAATGTGATCGTTTTCCATATGTCATGACCAGAGCAAATCAAATGTCTTTGGTAATTGCTTAATTGTGTTATTACACTTTTGGGAGGGGACTCGACTGGCCATGTATGAGGGGTTTTGTTGTTGTTTTGGGCCCAAGCTGGCCTAAAACTCATGATCTCCCTACTTTAACCTCCTACAAGCTGGGATTACAAGTGTGAGATACTATGGCACACTTTAAGAACTGACATAAAAAAAAGAAAGAAAGAAATTTTTTTCAAGTAAAACATAATCTGTTGGTAGGCTAAATATGGCCTGTAATTAGGAGATTAAAATATCTGCTTTAAAGTTATCAATCTACAAAGCAAAGAGGAGAAAAAGATATCCCAGACATATGGGTAGTATCTCCTTTATTCAACCTCAGTTTCTACACTGTACAAACAAAAGCAGAAAACCACAAGTGTGCTAGCTGAAGGTCCTGTTTTAGTCACAGGAGGTCTGTAACTATGGCTTATGTTTATCTGAAATAGAGAAAAGGAAGGACTAACCTAACATATTCTACAGTAGAAGAAAAAGGTGAAGCCTCAAAGCCAGACACCGGTCAGCACTAAATGCGATCTATATGTATTCAAACTAGAAATACCATCAAATGGGAAACACATCTGTAACTATGAAGAATTATCCAATGATGTAAGTAACATTATTATCTAAAAGGTGAGTAGCAAATTCGATAAACTATAACTAACTAGAAAATTATTATAAAATTCCAAAAGATATTCATTTGTACAGTACGATCATAAAACTATTTATTTTGAAAACATAATTTCTACATACCTTTTTTGATTTGGGAGCCTAAAAAGTTGGAAAACAAAAGAATTGACACATTTTAAAACAGTATTCAGATACTTTCAACAGAGCATCACAAAATACATTAATTAGGAGAAGCTAGAGAAGAGCCCGAGGGAATTTCCTTTGTGCCTCCACTGCAACTTTTCTGTGACTCTTTGGCTACCTTAAACTGAAAAAATGCTATAAAAAGAAGTCAGAACAAACTGAAAACACAAGCAAGAAAACCCACAAGATTTCTCACGAAGCATCTTTTTGAGGTAGTCAATACAATTTCCTATATCAATGAGTCTATGATAGGAGAGCAAGCTAAAAAAGGACTGGTTGAAAAGATGCCCTAAATCTCCACTGACTATTGATACTATTTCAAATTTGCAGATGTAGCGGCTGTCTAAAAGAAACCTTTCTATTACATAAGATTGATAGTTTTTTTTTTTTTTTTTTTAATGGGGAGAGAATCAGTTTCTTCAAGTTTGCCAATTAACGATGAAGTGAAGACTGTCCAGCCACATGATTTACAGTCAGTCTGCTCTTTTTGGAAAGCTCTGTCCTTCAATACTGATTTACAAGTACAGGTATTTCCCATGATGCTATTTGTAAACTCCTGAGAAGGCCTGTGTGCCCATCAGCTCTCTGGTAAAGAACCTGTAAGAGGCCGTCTGAGTGTAAATTACACAGTTTACATATCTGAAGAGCTGCACATAGGAAGGGCTAGTTCGAGCCATGGGAACATCATTCTAAAATGCCAGTGCCAAATTTGGCACACAGTAAATGAGATTTAGACGACATCTTCCTGCAAGGTGCACACATTTCAGAAATTCTCTCCATAAATATTCATCAGGGAGAGAGCAACGAGGGAGGCTTTGCTCTCATGTGATTTTTACAAATAGTTTTTATCCTGGCTGTAGTATTCCCTGACACATTGTTAACATATTTCCATCTTGAAACAAATACTGTATGGTAGGCTATGTAAATATCCTCCTCAAAGAGCATATCCTAAAGATGATGGGCACATTTTTATCCCTCACTAGTATTTCTAACATGAAACAGGTGTGGGGAAAGTCCTATCTTTATCCTTCACATAAACATAAGAGCCATCAGTAGTAAAACTTTTCAACGTTCAAGTGGCAAAGGATTTCCTGACAAGCTTTTTGAGAAATTTGTCCTCTTGGACTTACAGTATAGTTGCTTCCCTTCCTGAATTGTATACTTCCTTAGATTGTGGGGTTGAATTATGCATTTTCAAATTCATATACTAAAATCTTAACTTCTTGTGTGTTAGCGTTTGACCTGCTTATGAAAAGGGTCTGTAATTATTTCACCCAATTAAGAATAGCTGATACTGGAACTGGACAGGCCTCTGGCTCAATATGGCTGGTACAGGTTACAAAGAGGAATCTTGGATACAGACCCTCATGAAGAAAATAAGCATCGTATGAAAAAAATGAGTTTACACTGGTACACACTAAAGAACTATTTAGAAGTAGAAGAGAGATCTGAATAAATCCCTGCCCCCATGCTGACACCCTGACCCCAGATGTTCAGTCTCCAGAATGGTGAGGTAAGCAGTTTCTACTGTTTAAGCAAACATGTTTATGGTACTTTGTTTCCTGGAAGCCCCATGATACAGTTAGGTTTGAAGCTGCAACCTCCTGGAATCTACATTTTAAATATTCCCCCAAATGGCTTGGAAGTCTTTGAGAAACAGTGCTATGTAGATAGGAAAAAGAAATTAAATCCACCTTTCGATGTAGCAAATACGTGCTTGTTCTTGTAATTTGCCAGCAGTCTTAACTTGGCTGATGACCCATTGGGGGTCTTGCCAGGGGAGGCCTTCACTACCCATTTCTTCCCACCACTTACAGAAAATACATACTTATATCTTAAAAGAGACTGAAAAGCACCAATCTTTTCTTCTCTCCCACCCTTAATAGCTTGTTTACTCCGCTTTAGATACACCAGCTGTTACCTTGGTAAAGCTTGTGTCTGATATTCTGCTTAACTGACAGAGCCGGAGGGCTGTCATATTCTCCTTTGTGTGTCTCTGGCTTCCAGCCAGCAAACACAAATAATGCACTCTGAATCTCCCCTCAACGAGTGTGATAATTGATGATCTCTTGATGGAGAATGGGAAACAACACACGAAATTTGCTCCATATTGTTCTGCGTTGGAATGAAAACTTTTCTGACAAGGCAGTCAGAGCCAAAGTGGGAATGTACATCACCGGAAGCTAGTAAAGTTTAGTCACTGCAGAGATCTGGATCTCGCCACCTCTGGATCGCACTGCCCCTGCCTGCCTGCCCTCCCTCGACAGTGCTGAAGTGGAATCCGCATTTGCCCCTTTCCTGTCTCCCTCACTTTCCTGGCTTACCATGACAGAAGCAGGAACTTTGCTTAGGGAAAAGTGAACGCTGCAGAGCAGGAACGCTCACGGTTGTCAAGACGACAGGCCACGCCCACTCACAACTCCCAGAGCTTTGCGAAGGACAACCTGCGCAATCGCACTGTAGTCTTCCGGTGAGTCCTGCCCAAGTCGTAGACTGGTTACACAAGCCACACTTCCCACATAAGGTACGCCCACATCGCGGCTTTTACCTAATCCCGCCCATTTCCGCCTGATGCCCCGCCCCAGAAAAGAAAGCGGCCTCGAGTCCCATACACTGCTGCCTGTAGTCCCGCCCTGAGCCCACCCCCGCCTCTCAGCTCCGCCCACTTCCGGCAGACGGTCGGAGCATTTACGGCCGTGGTGCCGCAAAGCGCTGGAGTGTGGCGGTCTGAGCAAGCTGTCGTCCGGACCCCAGACCTGCAGGTGGTGAAGTATGCCTTAGGCGAGGGCTTCCGGGCGTGGGGAGAGCTGCGTCTCACACTGAAACGCAGGCTGACCTGGAACTCGCGGGCATCCCTCAGCTTGCTCCTGAGAGCTGGGGTTATAGCCGAGGCCCGCCACGGCACGGCCAGCCTTGTAAAAAGGTTTCTTCCTCGCTTCTTTTACGTCTGGACGAGCCCTTCCCGGGGAATCTGGGGAAGGGATGGCGCCAGCTCACGACTAGGTGAAGCCATAGGTTCCGGGCGGGTCCCTCAGGGAGTCATCTTGCCACAAAGGCGAGCTCCAAGAGGGTCGCTACCTTGAGATTAAAGTAGTACAGATTCTTCACTGATCGTGGGAGTTTAGTTTCTATGCAAAGCATTCGCCCTTCTCAAGAGCTGCTCACACACTAGTTTAACGTGACCTCTAAGAACCAGCAAGCCATTGTTGTCCCAAGGTCACCGAGCGCTGTACTGTTGTGGCAGCCTGAAGAATTTCAGCCCTTCTCCATAAGAAAAGGCACTTGAGACGTAGAGGAATGGAGACAGTTCTTTAACCCAACCCCAGCTTACGGCCCGTCTAACCCAAGATAGAGTACTAATGCTCTGTCCCTTACATAAACTAAATGTTCTGTTCAGTAGGACTGACAGCTAGTTTTTGTGGGTTAAGGTCATTGGTTGCACAACACTTAAGACCTTACTGCCCTCCGAACCTTGGTAATGAGATAAAAACTTAACACCTACTGCATATAAATTCAAATTTGTTTTATCTTAGCTGTTGAGGTATGGAAGGTAGCCTTTGTTTTGAATTATTCAACAAAGCAACTACTAGTGTTTAGTGACAGAAAACCTCAGACTAAACTAGGAAATGGTGTGGAAGTACAGTAATTAACATGGTGACTCAGGAGAAATGGCCTTACTCAAAATCACTGTGTCATTATCAACTTCTCTCCTAAGAGGAAAACTAATAGTAGAGATGTGTTAGATCCCATGGTTCAAGACTCTGTGCATGCTTTTTTGAGTTTTGATGTCCTCTAGTCCCTGGGCAGGATTTGTGAGTAATAAGAGGGCTGCTTTCTGGCATCTCTTCATCTTGACACGGGTTGTACTAGCCCCTCTCTCCTGTCATGTACCTGTACCATCTAAAGGCGTATGGTCGCACAACCTCTGGTATGGGGAAATCTGACAGGACAGTTTTCCAGTACAGTCTGAAGGAATACTGAGTCCAGTTCACTAGACCACTGAAATAATACACTGCCGTCTCCATTTCCTTCAACTTTTTTTTTTTTTTTGGTCACTTGAACATCATGGGGCAGAATAACATCATTGGGCATCAAGCCCCTATTAGAAATAATAGTGTCCTACTAAAATGACAACGCCATCATTCCTTTACTCAAAGTCCCCAGGGAGAAAAGACTTACAGCTCCTCCTTGCACATATCCATGTTCCTGGAATAGCCCGTGACTTTGAGCCATGCACTCATCCAACTTTGATAACTTCCAGGACTCCATGCAGGTCTCTGCAGCAATTAAGTTGTTTTCTAGTTTGCAAACTAAAGGTTTTTCCCAGCAGCAAAAATAAACTAAAAATTCCTGAAAATCAACTGTATCATAAATTACCATCAAAGTGCATGGGGCAGGGGTAGGCGAATCTTTTATTACTCATACTCTGTGGGAAAAGCAATTGGGAAGGAGAACTAAGGCAGGTCTCTAAAAGCTTTCACAAGTTACAAATGCCAAGTTTTATCTATATAATAATTTCAAGCCACATAGTTTTAAGTCATTCTTCAACAAGGTATACCATCCTGGTATTATATTACTCCTCCCCTCTCTCCCTACTCCCACTGTTAATATTATTGGTTAAACACACCTGTTAAATTACCTTTCAGTATTACACTAAATCTTCAGGGAAAGAAAACAAACCATGAAATTAAAAGAGAAAAGAGAGAGATGGTTATGGCAGTAAGACTCTGGAAGCTGGAGCCCATGAGTGACTATAGTCAACCCTAGCAAACCTCAGTGGACACTCACTACTCTTCCCAAGAGGAAGCAAGCAGAATCAACTAGGATCTGTACACTTGGACACTAAACGCAACACCAGTCACAATTGTCAGTATTAGTGACAGGGTGCCACTATGTAACTTCAATCATAGCTCTCCTTGAACTAAGGGTCTTCCCCTGCCTCAGCTTCCATCCAGCTCAACACAATAATTTTTGGACGAATTTTGAGAATCTCCATTTTCTGCTAGTTAATTGTAAAGTAACCTTTAATTCATCTTTAAAAATAATCTACTTTGAAAATTTATTTTTCCTGAATAATACAGTCCAAAAGATATTAGTTGTCTGGCTCTAAGCAAAAGCAGCAGCCATAAGGGACAGGATGAAGGGCTGGGAGACCTTAAGAATTCAAGACAAAGGAAACAGGTCTCAGGTAAAAGTGGTTTGTGACAGCAGCCTAGCAGAAGAGGACACTGATTGGGTGGAGAGGGTAGTGGCACAGGTTGTTGGAGTTAGGACAGGGTGAGCATTCCAGGCAAGAGTGGGATCTGGGAGGGAAGTACGAGGTGGTGACAGTGGTAAGAATTTGGTTCTAGTAGAAGTGATGATCCAAAAAAGTCAATTAATGAGGATAATAGGAACCAGCTTCTTTGCTGTTGGACATGAGTTTTAGAATTACTGACAGGAAGCTAAAATAAAAATAAATCCTGTAATATGGGAACAAGCTAGTACCAGATTATAGAAAGGTCACTAAAAACCACACACATGCACACAACACTCAAGTCTACAGGTGCACACCTTTACTAGGTGGCACTTACTGCCAAATGGGCAGTTCCATTTGTAGTGCTTCTACTACCATATTTCTCAACCCCTGGGTCATGACCCCTTTGGGGTCAAAATGATCCTCACAGGGGTGACCTATGACCATCTGCTTGTCAGATGTTTATGATTCATAACAGTACCAACATTACAGTTACAAAGCAACAGTGAAATGTTATGGTTGGGGAATCACTACACCGTGAGGAACTATATGAAGGGGTCACAGAACTAGGAAGGTTGAGAAATAGTTTTCTAGTACATACATCGTACTTCCTAAGATACCCCATCCGTGTGCTGGTTTATAAACCTGCTACATGAACGAGGCTCTTGGGAAGAAATAATCTCACAGTGGAGAATGGTGGCAAGTACTGTATTCGGGTGGTCAGAACTACCATCAGCCATACTGGATGGAACACAGTGGGAATCTTTTTTAGGTTTGGTCTAACGAGGCCTCTCCTTCTCCTTGGCAGCTAAAGCACCGAGTCAAAAGCATGGTCAGCAGCATGGATGCTGTCTGCTCTGCTTCCCGTGGAACCTTTCCAAGTGCTCCCTTTGCCCGCTGCCTCTTACTCTGCATTCTCCTTAAGGACCAACCTTCTTGATCTTGATCGAACAACCCAATTTATTTTAGTTTTAAAATTTCCTCCAAGAATACTCTTCTAGATTTGGACTCTTAGTTTCTTCCAAATAATCAAGCCAAGCCTTGAGAGCAGGGCAGACAGCTTTACTTTTGGTAAGGAAAGCAGGCTTAGAAAAGTGGTGTTACCCAGTGCCTCAATAAAACAGCTCAGTACAAATAACCATTTGGGGGGATAAGAAGTCTTAATGGCAAAGCACTTGCACAAACAAGAGGGTCCTGTAGACCTGCAAGTTTGTAATCCCAGTGTACATACAGGGGGGTGAGAGGTAGGAGAATCCCTAAATGAAGGAAGGGCCAGCTGTTTGCAGCAACAACTAAGACCCGTGGAAAGGACTGACATCTGAGGTCATCAGCTCCAAATGCACACTGGCAAGTGCAAGTCTGTACACAAGAATGAAAAGCCAGCTCACCAGCTCCATGGGAAGATCTCTGGTTCTTTAAGATTTACAATGCAGTTATTTGCAAAAAAAAAGAAAATCTTCCTTTTCTTTAGGTATATCATGTATAAAAGTGGATCAATTCCATGTTAAGTGAAAATGGCCAATTCGTTACGAGGAGAAGTACTGACTCTTTATAAAAATGTAAGTAATTTATGCTGCCAGCTTTATAAATGTTATTATATAACATGGATTGCTTAGAAACGCATCTCTCTTTTTAAAGCTGCTGTATCTTGGACGGGACTATCCAAAAGGAGCAGACTATTTTAAAAGGCGTTTGAAGAACGTTTTCCTTAAAAACAAGGATGTGGAGGACCCAGAGAAGATCAAAGAACTTATCGCACGAGGAGAATTTGTAATGAAGGAGCTAGAGGCCTTGTACTTCCTTAGGAAATACAGAGCTATGAAGCAACGTTACTATTCAGATACCAAAGTCTGACCAATCATTGCACCAGTCGAGCTGACAACCAGTGCTGGCTGTTTGCCTGTACCAACTATTAAAAAATAATTCAGTTTAAAAGGGTGAGATACATGGTTTTTAAAAAAATGAGTTGCCCTACTGTACTGAAATAGGTTTCAACCTTATTGATACTGAGAGCTTTGCCCATAATCCTTTTATTACTGAAATAGTAACTTTAGTACCTTTCATGATAATATAATTTTGAAAGAAAATACACTTAATTTTTAAACATGTTATAGCCAATTTTCTTAGTCTATTTCTTCATTTACTGATGAGATTGTCACTATCGAATGGTGTCTGACAGGCTTGCCCTTTAGCTTCTAGAGTGTCTTTGTCCTTGTTTTTTGTTGTTTTGTTAGCCCATCTAGTATACTAAAGTGCATATTCAAGGCTCTCTACAGACACCTCAAAATGATTTAAATGCAGTTATCAAAATAAGACATGTGAAGGTGACCTCTATCTTGAGAAGCTCAGTGGGTGACTAGCATTGTGTAGCTATTATTCCCATTATTCTTTGTGCTGCTGGCCTGCCTTAAGTTCTGAATCACTTCAAGTAGCTTTCATGAGGAGTTGTAATGGTCCTCTATTTCTGCCATTAAAGCTGGTATATTTTCTGTCGACCTGTAACCGAGTCCATGTGGCAGTGGACCTAACCCAGGCAGGACTGTAAGTTTAAGCAAAAATGTTTATGTAATGTTTTTAGCAACGTTATAAATAACATTTCTAACTTAAAAGCTGCAAATAGTGTTGCTTATAGGATTCTGTATCAGGCTGGAGAGATGGCTCAGTGGTTAAGAGCACTGACTGCTCTTCCAGAGGTCCTGAATTTAATTCCCAGCAACCATATGGTGGCTTACAACCATCTGTAATGGGATCTGATGTCCACTTCTGGTGTGTCTGAACACAGACAGTGTACTCATAGAATAAATAAACAAACGAATAAATCTTAAAGTCTTAAAGGAGTCTTTATCAACTACCAAGCAGACATTTCCACCAAGAAATACCTATAGCCAGGATGGGGATGAAGCTCAGTGTGAAGAAGTACTTGCCTAAGGAACACGTGAGGCTCCAAAATTGAGCCTTAACCACAATTAAAACTACATAATTACACACTTCATAGTCACCATAACTATTTTTATTACATTACAATGATTAGGAGCAGTACGGTTCATGACAAAAATATTACAAATTTCAGATCACTTCACAGCACGTACTCCTATAAACATTTAAAAGTTAATTTTAATTAAGAGTGGTCACTTTTAAATTTAATGTTTGATATGACCAACATTCCCTAGGTCAGCGCAACCAAAGGATGGAAAACAACTGGATCACACTGCATATGTCCCATAACAAACAAACAAACAAACAAACAAACAAACAAAACAGAAAGAAAAGGAATGGAAAGAAGGAAAGCACAATGTACAAAATGTGCATGTTTCAGTTTACACTATACAAAAATAGTTAAAATACATCCCAGGTAAACATGTTACACTAAGAAATAGCACTAGTAAGAAATTGGCACTCAAATAAAAATGCAGAAGTGTTTCAACATGAAGACATGAAACGGGATTGGGGCACTGGAGCTAACACAGCACACAGCCCACTCAGCGGGTTAGCGGGGTCTGAAACTGGCATTTCTGCAGAACTTTATTTTTCCCAAATTCATCTAAAATGCCTACCACCATCCCAAACAGGCACTTCAAATTATTGAACTAAACCACAGATCTGATTCTAATAACTGTTCTTTGAAAACTAATGTACTTCTTTAGAAATAATTTTCATGTTTTGACAGAATTTACAGCTATTGGTATTATCTGTTCAATTTTTCAATGCAGAATTCATGCTACCCAGTATTACACAGAAGTTATTGAGTATAAATTCACCTTTAAATAACTTTTGGGTTTAAAAAATGACTGCATAATTCTCAATAAATCACTACTTTTTAACAAATGGAAATTAGTTAAATTTTTATTGCCTACAAAAAAAAAACCCTTCATGTGTGAGTGTGTGTGTGTTGTATGTATGTATGTATGTTTGAGGAAAATGGAAAATCAGTGGAATACAAAATGAGATGAATTTATGCAAACTGTAACTTTTGACATGCCTCACAGAACTTGTATTTATGTTAGGACAAAATTGTGCAATGGTGGCAAAGGTCGATAACCTATAACCTATAAAAGTTAAGATCTAAATTCCTATGCAGTGTGACTCAGTCAGTAGAGCCTAAAATTCCCTACTGAAAATATTTACTCAAATTGTATTTGCCTACTATATCCTTCCCATAAACATGTTAATGCCTATGACTGTAACTTAGCATTGCTTTTTAACTTCAACAAGGACTTTAAGGCTGCAGTAACTAGATAACATATTTGTTTCTAGGATTCTTTCCCCTTTTGTTAACCAAAGTGTAACACAATTCAAATTTACATAGTGGTAATTACCACTTCTTTAACACATTGTCCATTAAAAATATCTGATTATACACTGCAGCTTTTGAAGTACACCTGTTCCTCTGAATAGAAATGAGAAGTATTACTAATTGCATTTTAAGACTTAAAATTCACCCAAAGAATGTTCTATGAATATGTACAGTTTAGAACATTTCAAAAAAATAGTTTAGGGTACTTCTGTTCCTTTAGAAAAATGAAATAATTATATAAAGTAGTTTGATTTAAAAGTTGCATTGGATTCACAGCAAACAATTCTTGCTAAACTGGGGGGGAAGGGAATGTACAAACCCAAACTCCTCTCTGCAAAACTCAAATCATGTATTTCATTATGTCTAAGTCATATGCTATATGCCTTATTTAGTGGATTACAGATCACGCTACATACCACTGGCCAAGGATTGTATCCCTTCTTGAGGACACCGCACCCTGAGTGCCTAGTGTAATTCCCAGAATATGACAAGCACTGAATAAATGTTGAGTAAATAAAATTTTTAAAAAGAGAGCTTTATGATCGAAACTTCGAAGTGTTTTTCATTGTTAGACTGTATTTATTAAAACAATAGAATCTATCACTTACCAGGATGATGGCTAGATGAAGATTAAGCTCACCTTCCACTGGACTGTGCTCTGTCTGTTCACAGTAATTTTGGAAATTCCTACTGAGGCACCAGTGGCCTGGGCAGCAGGAATGAAGTCCAAAGGATTGAGATTGAATTGTTGTAGTGGCCCTGAAAACCATCTATTAGTTCAAATCCCACTATGGTGTCTGTTATTTTCAGTCTTGGGGAAGAAAGCCATAGGGCAGCTTTGATGTACCTACCTTAGTGGGCAAAGTTCATGAAGTTGTCCATAGTGGAAACAAAGTTTGAAGTGGGGGAAATTATTAAAACTACACTAAGTGATGGGCAGGTGAGAGACAGGCTGAAAGCCAGCATAATGTTGGAGGGGAGTCCTGAAATGGGAGAATGGATACTGAAATATAAATTTTACCTCTTGCACAATTTGCCCAAGACTGGCAGTGAAGATGTTAATCCATGTAAAACAGTTACAGATTGTGCTGAGCTTGATAACTAGGTGTGTCAACATGTAAACTATGTTACACGGCTGGGAGGTTAATGTCTTTGAGATGATTCAAAACCAAGCAGACAGTGATTTGCTTAAAATCAGACAGATATCCAGTCCTCATAGTCCAGTGATATTTCCATCTCATTTCAAATGATGTGAAGGGATGCTTTAAGTGCACTGAGGAGATTTTTTTTCCTGTTAACTATTCTTAAAGCATTAGATAATTTTAAATACCTATCAGATTTGGGAAGTACTTAGGAATGTTTGTTTAGCTAGAGTTGAGAGACTAGTCAAACCTGCATTTTCAAACCTTCTTAAAACCTTGCTTTAAGATTTACTCTTGTTGTAGCCTCCTACCCCAAAATCTCAACCTTGAAGCGAACATCGAAATTTTTAAAAATTTTTTATTATTATAAACAAAAGAAATTTCTTGATTTGTCAGTAGGACTGTTACATGGTGAGAATGCATTATACTAAGCCATCAAACTCTCCTTATCCCCTATGTTGACCAAACAATGCGTCGCCAACATTGAATGCAGCAGTGCTGCAAAACCCAGTAGCGTTCACAGGTTCATGTAAGGCCCAACCCTGCAACTCTGGTCTCCTCAACACCTGCCAAGCTATAACTGTCTCAGATCATCTTCAGCTTCACAACCATTAAAACTACTTTCAACAACAGAAATTCAAAAAAGACTTGAAAGTTAGGATAAGAACAATCTGACAAAGGGGAATTGTACTTAATTCTTATGAGAACTTTTTATATATGCTAAAGTTGTTTGAATTATTACAAAAATTTAGTAGCATGTAAATATAGCCCAAATGGTTATTACTATTTCATACTGGGTCTGCCTTACCAGGAAAAGCTATTATAGGAATCTTACAGTAATTTAGCTAACATGGAAACTGAATGGATTTCAACATTTTCCATTGCCTTTTTTTTTTTTCCATTTTTCCCCTTTTCTAGAAAAAATATACTATTTGAGGGAGTGACCAAGATTAATTGCAGTGGAAAGCTAGAGAAAGCCTTTGTGAACAGTCTGCCTACGCCTCTGAAAGATGATAAAGTCTAGGACACGCTGGACGTGACTCAAAGGGAGCCTAAGTCTGTGACCCCTCAGTGTCCAGTGAAGCTGCGATTGACTGCTAATGACTCCATTGGATGAGTAGATGGACACAGAGCAGGGATGGTCCGGAAGCTTCATTATCCTGCTTCCCATCAGTGTTCACAGTTGGTAAGAGAACTAGCAAGGAATCAACTGCATGCACCAAATCCCAAGACAGAGTCTCAGGTCTTTAGTCTCTTCCACAGGCATTGCTAGTTTAAGTCCAAAACCCAGGGAATACTGGCACTTAGAAAAAAGAAGGTTTCCACTGTTCTTTTAAAATAAGCATTTGAGATAAAAGCTGACAGTTTGCACGAACAGAAGAAAAAAAAAAGATTAGGTAATGCTAAAACAAATGCTAATAATTTAGTGTAATGTACAAAAATCACACTTTTACTTAAGTGTGCCTTAAGAAAGAGTACAAAGTATTCACATAACTGTACACCTTGTCCTTGACTTCTTCTTCTTCTTCTTCCCATCTTTGCTCATCTTTTCTTTATGTTTTCGAATTTCTCGGACTAATGTATAGAAGGCATCGTCAACACCCTGAAATATAAAAAAAAAAGTATATATAAGACATGTTAATATGCGATGGCTTGCCATGCTCAGATGACAGACTTTCACTGTTTTTTTTTTTTTTTTCAGACTTTCACTGTTAATGGACGCTTGAGTACCCAGAGTGTAGTTCTGTTTTATGGTTATATTTTGGCAACCGAATGGGCTTAAGAATTCTTTAGGCTATATCTCTTCATGGATAGTTGATGTTTTTAGACTTTTAAATTATTAAATTTAAATTATTATTTAAATTTAGGTATTAAAATATCTAACAAAATACCTGATATTTAGTAATTTAGATATTTAGTAATTTCAAAATAATTATTACTTGTATACTTTCAAGTTACTCTTTCTTTCAAAGCAAACTACCTGACATTTATAACAACTTTATTTTATGGTATGAGTGTTTTGCCTGCATATATGTCTGCACCATGTGAGTCCAGTACCCAATGGAGGCCCAAACTAGACATTAGATCCCCAGGGACAGGAGTTACTGACAAGTGTTAGCTGGGTGCTCCTAACCACTAAGCCATTTCCCGGCTCAGGCGTGCTGATAATTTAAATGGAAGCTCTGACTTTCACAACAGGCGACATAGTAAGTGATGCACAATGTAAGTCTAACAAATGGCTTTTTCTCCAAAAGGACTTGATTCCCACTAATGTTTCTCTACTAGCAAACTTAGCCACTCAGCTCCCCATGCCTGCCTCCATGTATGGTAGGTGTCCATACATCTTAATTGTCCCCCCAAGTTTCTGGACTTCAGACAGTAAGCCACATTATCTGTAGATATTGGTGCCTTAAAAGCTGTGATGCCCCTGTCCTCTGATGATAAGCGAAATTGTCTGACCGGTGGTGTACTTGACCACCCTCCAAAATTGTCTTATTACTGCTTTACCATTTAGCTATTCAAAATTTGTCATATAAATACCCCGTCTTCAAAGAACATTCAACATTAGTCATTAAAGTCTACACCTATGTTTCATTAAAGTAAAATACCTAAATGAGTTGTGACTAAAACTGATTCAGTCAAAGTAATTCCCAACCTCCTAACCCCGGGAGTGACAAGAGCATTCTAGGAGCAGAGCTTCAGGAGCCAACTTTAGACCTTCAATCCCAAGTTCACACTAGAGTCAAAGGAAAGCTGAACAGAAAGCGGCCATGCTTCACCTCGTTCGCTCATCCTGTAGGAAGTACTGAAAGGAATCTTAACCTACCAATGCTTCAAACCTCGACACTAGAGGGGTCTGGAGAACAAGCACCCAACAGTCTAAGCCACGTTAAAAGCAGCGGCACACGGGTCTTCACTCTTGTAATCACCTGTTTTAGTATTATAAATTGTGCAAGTAGCATAATATGTATTTAAGCACCCTATGTTAAACACATTATCTTCAAAATAATTGAATGTCTTAAGTGGCAAGATTTTTCCTTTACCATATTACTAAGATATTTTGTAATTTCAAAATAATAACTCATTTTGACAACAGATCTCTAATTCAGGAAACACTCACCCAGTACTGTTGAAAATGTACAACATGCAATGAAGCTTGCTCACATTTAACAGACAGAAGCTGGATAATGTCAGTATCATCTCTTTGAATATGAGTGAATAAATATATATTGCCTCTAACCCCAATCTGCACTCATTGGTGCTTTTCACCTCCTGAGATCCATTACTGATACAACAAGCGATACAGTCAAGGCCTAACTAGGTAGTGAGGTCCACTCAGACAGATACAGGAGACAGATGTCTCCTTCCTTAACACACAGTGGGAAACTCTTCCGATGACATAATAAAGGTACCTATAATTCAACAGCACTGTACGACTTAGGGACATAAGACACTTGAAATGGGACAGTATCTTTTGTCTACATGTCTGTATGTGGGGGGTGGGGGGTCGGCGGGGGGGACCAGTACATTTAAGTGGAGGCCAGAGCAGGCCACTGGGAATCTGTTCCCTCACTCTCCACCTTCTTCCCATGAGGCACAGCATCGCAGTGAAACTGGGCTAGGTTGGTAACCAGCTCACTCCACCAGTTACTTCTGGCCCCTGTCCCAGCACTGGGGGTTACAGGTGTTTTCTGGCTGGTTATTTTCTTGAGTTGTAGGGATTTGAACTCAGTGTTAATGTTTGTGCAGCAAGCATGCATATTTTCACTAGCATATTCACTAATGAAAACTATCTCCCAGATACTACCCCGAAATGGAGTCTTACCTAACTCCCTTATCCATCATCAATTCCCTTGGATCACACATTATGGTATCTACTCTATTTCATCATCTTTTTTAAAAAAATTACATCCATTTATTTTTCTGTTTGTGGTCATGCCATAGCACACGTATGAAGATCAGAAGACAACTTAAGGTTCTCTCCTCCCGTTGCATCTGAAGGATCAAGCTCAGGTCCTCAGTCTTGACAGCCATCTCATTGCCTCCCCCTCCCCCCACCAACTATTTTTACAATGAAGAAAAGTACCAATGATACTAAAACAATGATGCAGAAAATAAAAATCCTGAGAAAGATAGCTGTAAGACAGTTTTTAAGATGGAATAATACACAGCCATTTAGGAGACAAGGAAGACAGAATTTGACAGCATTTACCCTCTTGTCAAGTTCTGACAGTGTGTGAGTCTCCAGCTATGTTAATTCTAATTAGATGACTCTGATGTTAGAGAAATGTCATAGCTAATGTACAAAGGGCACTGGACTCTTTGTTCACCTGGGAACTGAGTCTCATAAAATAGCACCCCATATTTTGCTAATTATTTTGTTTAGACTTATCCCTTTCCTAGGATGAAAAGCTAATTTGTATGTACTTATCACTATCAAATACAAACTTTAAATATTTATCTCACTATAATTCTAAATATAAAATACACTTTTTCTTTATGTAGAAAGTGCTATGTGATTAGTGATTCAATTCATAAAATCCACTATTAACAGTTACAGAAGTCTTTGCTACAAACTGCATAATTTAGACATTCAGAGCAAAGTGCTTCAATGTTTGCTTGAATACAATGTAAAGTGTACTACATTCTCTAAATATTGTTCTATTTTAAAACCATCTAAGAAAGGGGAATAGGGTTAAAATTACCATTTTAATCTGGTCATGGCCATTATCTCAAACTTTAACTTTTCAAATTGTATTTTAATGTTAAATTGTACCACAGTTTCTAAAAGTAAAGTATGGCTTTACCCAATCACAAAAGTTTTAAGAGTTCATAATCCCATTAGAATCCCTGCAAGTAAGGACCACTGCTTCTGCATCTAAATCTCTTAGTCTTAAACACTGGGACTGCTTCATGTCCTCAAGGAACACAATATTACAACAAAAGCACACACTTCAACATGAGGTTTTATCACCTCACTGAGTGAAGAATGTGCTGAGTTAGACAAAATATAATCTGGGTTGATTTAGACAGGAAAGTTAGAGTCCACTCAGTCTTTACTAGGAAATACCTATATACTAGAATCTCAACATGCAATGGGCACAAAGCTAAAACATAAGGTCCAGCTCTTTAGGATTCTATTGTCTAATAAAAGAATGACACATAATGCAACAAAGGAAGCCACAGTATATTGGAAATACACAAAGCCACAATGGCCATTTTAAGGGACTGTAGAGATTCTTATAGAGAAGGGAATCATATGTTAGCTGATGAATCAAACTAGGAATACTGGTGATCCAAACAAGAGGCAAGACTAAATGGAAGGCAGAAAGAACGTGTGTGTACACGGCCAAATCGGGTAAGATGACGTCGTTTTAGATATAAAGTTTCAAAAGACTAGAAGGAGGAGAGTGTTAAGGACCCCAGTAGATGTGTTTAGAGATACTGACAGTGAGCGCACTATCTAAGTCACTGTCTAAATTTACAAGAAAAAGACTGTGCTATTTACTTGTTGCTGATGTCATTCACTGTACAGGAGAAATCAATAATAACATAATAATGAGACAAAGCCATAGCATAGGAACCTACAGCTGCTTCTAAATGGGTACAGGAGTATAGCTTGTTAGGCCTTTCCTACTTCTGGGCCATATTACTATTATATATATATATATTTACTTAAAATTGCTGGTTATCTTAAAACTTGATTTCCCTCAAAAATAAATTATTAGTTTCAAATATTTAGCTTACTTAAAACTAATGAAGCCAATAAAGCTCATGAGAAATGCAGATCTGTCTACTGTAGCCATCACACAGGTCAATTATATACTCACATTTAAAATAAATGTACTCACTACAGAAACCAATGACAAGGTTCTATCGTTTAATACCTCAGAGCACAACCACATCGAAGTGGTTCTGACCGCTCTGTTACCTCTGAAGACATCTGCTTTGTACCAGAATGAATATGCTCAACTTACCAGATTACATTATAACGCATTTTTTAATTTTCACACAGCCAGGAGTCTTTTCTTCTTTGCTGATTTTTTTCAATCTGTACTGTCGGATCTCTCTCACCAATGTATAAAAAGCATCCTCCACTCTCTGCATTGTAAAACACAACCTCTTTAAAGTCTGTTTCATTTGGAAGCGTAATTTACTGGGATAGCCATGTGTAAGACCTTTGAATTATGAGCTTTACAGTTCAGAATTTTTTTTTTTGTTTTTGTTTTTGTTTTTGTTTTTTTTAAGCAGACATCAGATTGAATAAAATTGAGGATGCAGCGTTAAAACATGAGCTAGAACCTGGTTTGTTCTCAAAAGTGTTTATGTTGTTTGGAATTAAGCGTTTAAATGAAAAGCCTAACTATATGTGTATGTTTCTCGATACAATAATTTTAAGTTTGATGAATTGCAGTTGGGAAAAGTTCAGGCTCTCCTTGGATAAAGGGAGACCTGTAATTGCCATACACCACTGATGCCCACCTTTTACCCAGTGGGATGGCAGAGTGAAAAGGCAGATGAGGAACATGAGGCCTTGTTAAAACAAACCCAAAAACCCATGTCCTGACCAAGGTGAGTCCAAATACTTCTATAGGACCCCCAGATTCATCTTCAATTAGTTTCTAGTCAATTTCCAGGTCCATCAAAGACTGCTACCACAGTGAATGGGAAATTACAATATTAAAATGAGAAGTAAAATGGGGAATTTAGCAAAACAAGAAAGCTTCACAAACCATTTGAAATATATAAAATAGGAGCAATACATGTCTCCTTAACAGCCTGCAGAGCACTGTTCAGACTGCTGCTGTGTGCCTTCCAGTTTCACTTATGTATTCTACTTTTTCAGTATTTTATATGCATGAGTGCTCTGCCTGCATGTATGTCTGTGCACCTTGTGCATATCTGGAGCCTTTAAAGGTCATAATGAATCACATTTCCTAGAACTGGAGTTAACAATGGTTGTGAGCCACCATATGGTTCAACTTTCTCAAAGAAAAAATTAGGCAACAGCCTAAAAAGTGCAACATAATTATAACTATAGCACCAATTTCTTCAGAAAAACTCCACTAAGTTTTTATCTAAGAGCAATATCCAGAAACTTCACATATACATAGTACAAATTTAACTTCAGGTATAATACTGATGTCCATGCTCCTAAAAAAAAAATACTTATGTGGTAAAATACGCCAAATTTCCTATTTAATTTAAAACATTTCATTTTAATAGTGAATTGCTTATGTAGGTGACTGGTTTATGTTTTATTTTCTACAATTAGTAAAATCAATGTTTCCACTGAACCAAAAGTGCTAAGATGCACCTGGGACCTACAAAGCTGATACACTGAAAACTTGAAGCCAGGCAGGCAGAGTCAGGTAACTCGGCACTAAGGGCAGTAAGCCAACCACTGGGCTGAAACCCTGCATGTTACGTCATCTGTAGCCGTCAACAGTTAAGAAGATAGCTCAGTTATTTAGGGCATATTATGTTTTACAAATCTCTAGAGTATATAAGAACTGAATCAGTGAAATTCAGTAATTTGCCTTTAAAATTCATAAAATTTTGTGTCAGCAAAATAGGCATTTAAATAATATGATTCCATATTAAAGTATATACTTCTAGCAAATATTGTGTGTCATCCAGCGAAAAAAATTTTAGAGTATTTTTTATTATTCTCAAATTAATTTTCATAGTTTTTAATTATTTTCTAATAAAAATTATTATAGCCCCAGGAAAAAAAAAACTTCTTTAAAAAATAGTGTGTATGTGTGTGTGTGTTGTGTGTACATACGTACACAGGTGCCTTTGGAGGCCAGAAGGCGGCCCCAGATGACCTGGAGCTGTGGTGACTGGTGGGTGGAGGAGGCAGGAACCACAGCCAGGGCCTGTGCGAGAGCGACCAGCATTCTCAACCCTGAGCTACCTCTCTAACACCCCAACATAATTTTATTTTAATGGAATCCATTTATGCATATCCTAGCAAGGAAGAAAACATTTTCAATGTTTAAAAATCATTAAATAAAACCCCTACTTGTTAATTCTTAGTAGTTTTATCATTCATCCTCAAGACAGAAAAAGGCCTTACTTATTCATTTACTCATCTAGCACAAATGTTCACATTATATAAAGAAAATTATTTAAGGCAAATGACTTGCAAAGTATTTAAAGTGTAAAGTGTGACTGGTCAACTTTTATTTCATAAATAATTATTCTTTTTTAACTTGAAAGCCAATGAAAAACTTCTCCAAATATTTACACATTTCTTTATAGAAAGAGGCAAACCAGGCAAAAGCTCATATTTTCTTAAAATCTTAAAGAATGTAAATATACCTTCTTTTCGAAAAAAAGTTCAATGTCACTGTAAAGGTCAATGTGCTATGAAGGGAGGAAGGAGGGCCTTTGTCCTCTAATTTAGCAGAGGCACAGTCTGATTGTAGCACACTTCTGAATCAGTTGGCTGTGTCTGCGGCTTCAGTGAAAGAAAGCATCCCCATCACCAACTCAAGACTGTGATTGTTGTTTCCAGCAATGCAGAGAGAGAATTGGAAGCCAATAATTAAAGAGACAACCACCCATCACCAGAAATTTAGCATTAGGATCTCAGTAGCCAAGAAAATTAAAACCAAGAAATATTTATTATTGAAAAACTTTCTTTCTTAGCTTTATAAATATGAAATTTAAATTAATTTTAAAGTTATTTACCCACATTTTGCATACTTATTCCTTGAAAATAAACGTTAAAGTTACACAGGTATCCAGAGAACCTGAGAACACTGTTATTTGTCCTTGCCCTGCCACCAACACTGGCTCTTACTTTTAAATACTACATAAGCTACATCATTATAAATATGGAATATTGATTTATTATTTCAAACTTTGAATTAATTTTTAAAGATAAGGCAATTATGACTACATGTTTAGCCCCTAAGGACACAGCGATATATACTTGAGGATATGACAGACCACCACATTGGAACACTTTCAAATGACACTTAGTAAACTCTAAGGGCAAATGAAAATATCTATCTATAATCAAGGATATCCAAGTTTAAGTATGTAATTCTTCTTTAAACAAAAAGATCTGACAATATTTTCAACTCAAAGCAGACTGAGACTATGAAAGTAGAGCACCACTGTAGTGAACTGTTAACAAATAATACTCTTTATCTGTTCTCAGTAAGACTATAATTTATTAAGTATTTTATTCCTTTTGAATTTGTAAAACTTGCTGAAATCTGTGAAGGGGATGAGATATCCATGTAGCATCAGCTACGACTCTACACAGAGGCTAGAACGCCAGCCTTCTGAGGGGGAGGAGGGCTAGAGAAACTAACTTATGTTCTAATTTTTTCCCAAGAAACTCCATCAAACTATAACCCATCTCAAGAACTATTGAAGTACAACATAGCAAGTGTTTAATAGCTCATAAAGTTCAGAATACTCATTTCATTGCACCTAAGGTTTTAAAATTTGCTTTGCTTTCTTAAATAGCTTTATGATAAGCTTTCTTTCAGAAATGCCTTCTATCAACTAATTTCATATCTTTAGAAAGTAATTACAAACCAAGAAATTAATCAGTATTGGGTGATCTTTAAGTCTGAAAACTTTCTACACTGCTCAAATTCAGAGCAGCAAATGTAAAAAGGCTGGACCAGTCCTTCAGAAAACCCTGCTTGCCATCACCTGACACAAGCTCGTGCTGACTTTTGGTTTTAGGAGCCTGGCAAAAGAACAGCCTTTCCCAAGGTGTCTGTGTTTCAGTTGCAACAGGTTTTCCTAGTGTGCTGTCCAAAGAAACCAGAAAAATCTGTCAATTACTAAGTGTCTTGATAAATGTGAACTAGCACTTTTATATACTAGGAATATCCAGGTCACATACTAGAACACCAGCAAAAATGTATATCCTTTGTCCTTTCAAAGGAGTAATAGACTGAAAGGACTAAAAGGCAAAAATCCAGCTCAGCACAGTGCCATACATCTGTAGTCCCAGGGACTGGAAATGAGAGCCAGGGGGGTCACTTGAGCACATGAGCTCCAGAATAGTCTGAGCAACACACACAGCAAGACCCTGTCTCAATGTGGGCAAAAAGCACGCACACGCACACACACACAAAATCTATTAATCATTATATACTGGCAAGGTACTATGCATTTAAAATTAGCAAGAAATGTACTGATTAAAATACATATTCTGTAACTATATCTTAGAAACAGAATATAACTTCTTTCATTAAATATACAAATTTTGCTTTAAACTGGTAAAATAAGCCTGTGAGTTTTAGGCTGAAGGTCTTGTGTATCTACTAGCGTCTTATCAGTTTCCATCTAGAGAGGTGGAGACTGGCCGGGCTGGAGAGATGGCTCAGCCGTTAAAAGGCTAGGCTCACAACCAAAAATATATGAGACTGACACACTACAACCTACAGGCCAAGTACAGGCAGGGTCAGCTGTTCTGGTATTAGCTGACAGCGAGTTTTAATTTTCAAGGCTTCTTAGGGAAAATAATGTATAAGATAGCACATTGCCATCTGGGCCTCTGTAGAAAACAATTGTCATGCCCTGACTTGTATCTCTGAGAACTTCTGAGTGAATACTCAGTTCCTATTACCATAAATACAAGTCTTTTGGTGCTTTTGGTAAGCTCATGAAAAACAACAAAAATTCAAGCAGAAAACAGGTTCCTGACAAAATACATTAAGGACAGGTATACATAGCTAAAATAACAAATAAGCAAATAAAAAAGTAACAAAATACTCCCCCCAGAAGGAGCTTCAAATCTTCACAAAAATTGGAGAGGTAAAATTTATTAAACTGTACCTCAGATGGGCAGTGGTGGCGCACGCCTTTAATCCCAGCACTTGGGAGGCAGAGGCAGGTGGATTTCTGAGTTCAAGGCCAGCCTGGTCTAGAGAGTGAGTTCCAGGACAGCCAGGGCTACACAGAGAAACCCTGTCTCGAAAAAGGAAAAAAAAAAATGTACCTTAGATATTATAAATTACCAAAATTATTTGGAGTAGCTCTTTAGAATCTTCCACAACTTTATAAATATTAAATTATTTTTAAGAACCATTAATGATTTTTCAAAGCAAATTAATTTCTAAATAAAACAAGTCCAGTGAAAAGCTAGCATCCAAGTTATAGTTAGGCAATATATTGTTATATAAAAGAAATCAAATAAAATAGGAATAAACACAAGAAGGGCTAAGCACTGCTTAAGAAGTTTCTGTATCTCTATACATGTCAGATGACTCACATTACCTAAAAATCAAATTTAAGTTCATGTATTTCTATACCGTATGTCTTTAAACTGTCAGAGTGAACTGGGCATGGTAACATATGCCTGTGATCTCAGCACATGGGCAGTAGAGGCAAGAGTTCAAGGACAGTCTCTACTACATAGTCAGTTTGAGATTTGCCTGGGCTGTCACTGTCAAAACACCAAAAACTAAACACAAATGAAGAAAGCAAAACATTTTTTAAAGGTGTAGGTAGTGTGTGTGTGTGTGTGTGTGTGTGTGTGTGTGTGTGTGTGTGTGTGTATGTGTCACAAAACATTGTTAAAGCTAGAAAGCTATTTTAAAAAGAAAGTAGGCAGTGTTCTAATCAATAATGAACCACAGCACACCAAAGCATTAATGTCAAACACAAATCATAAATGAAATGCAGTTATTTAAGGCTCTTACCAAGTGAGAAGTGGAGCGCAACCCAGAGGTAACCCAGAGACTCTGTTCACTGTGCTCTATGACCTCTACTCAACCTGGGCCCAACTCCCAAGCCAGCACTGCCCAACCATTCCAAGGAATGCACAATCCTGGGCTCCAGCACAAGCCCACTGGAGCACATCTGGATGTGACTTAGCAAGGTCGGTTGGTTTGTGTGTGTGTTCAAGTGTGAGAAGCGCTTCTGCGTTTACAGCCCAGGCTCAGGCTTTCCCTGTCCTCCGTGAGATGTCAACAGCAGCGATGTTTACTAGTATGAAAGGTCCCTTTACAAGCTTAAACACTGGAAAGAGTAAAGTGTGGTGGTAAAAATCTATATAGTATATTTTCAATAAAATTCCTTACATTGAATTATGTCATAAGAAGTCTTAGGGGAAAGTTACAGATATTATATTTTCTGTGCTACTTCTAAAGAAAATCAACAAGACTTGGAAATAGAACACAGAAACAAACCTCTTCCTGTCTTTGGAGTGTGGGATGGACTTGAATAAAATAGCTCCTCTACCATGAAGCCTAGTGATGTACATCAAGTCTCTATAAACTCTAAGTCAACTGTGAACAAACTAGTACACAGGAGATGCCCATGTGACCAGTCTAACTACAGAAACTCACTTTTTAAGACTGTCTAGTTACTTTCTAAATATTCCCTTATTTTAACCACAACATTCTCCCTAAAGAATAGCTCCACAAAAACTTTCTGCCAAAATGTTATTCTTCAAATACAACAAAATTTAATCTAAAAACAAATCCTTAAAACTGCTTCTAAAATAGAAAACCCAAAACTTTATTCCATCGTTCTTAGTCTTTATCATTTCAGTGGAAAATTTTTTCCACATTTCTTGAACCCTACATGTAAAATGTACTCTAGACGGAACAAAAAATTTCAATATGAAAAGAAATCAAAATACCAGGCATAGTGAAGTATACCTGTCATCCCAGCACCTGCAAGACAGACTTAGGAAACTGAGAGTTCAACCCCAAGCTGGAGTACACAGAGAGACCATTTCAACCCCCGCATCCCACAGAGGGGCCAGGGGGAGAAAAGAGAAAAAAAATCCAAGTAATATTAGGTCCCTGGATAAGAAGTACTCTCCATTCAAGAGAAAACATTTGCCAAATAAGCATTATCTTATTTTATTTCTATGTTAGGATAATAAAAAGACTGGAGAATCACATTAGATGATTAACATGAAACAAGAGTTATGGTAGCATGTATACCCCTAATGATGCCATCAGGAAATGAAGATCAATGACGAACACCATCTGGAGCACCAAGCAGAGCACAGACTCACGTCTGTCCAGTTGTACTCACCTGTCTTGTCTTTGCTGAGGTCTCAATGAACGGAATCCCGTAACTCCTTGCTAACTCCTGAGCCTGTTTCGTGTCTACTGTTCTAGAAGGCAAATCACACTTATTCCCTACCAGGACCATAGGCACATCTTCAGAGTCCTTTACTCTTTTAATTTGTTCTCTGGGGAAGAAACAAAGTGAAGCAGAAGCATAAGTAACACAAAAATACTTCAAACCTTGCCCTCAACTTCATCTCACAAAGCTTGACTGAGTGGTTTCTTCATATGAATCCTAGTTTCTACCCTACCAAATTGTCTTCACTTCTCTTATTTTCCCTCTAAGACAAAAAAAAAAAAATCTTACATATCTGTTCACTTACATATATAAAAATAAGAAATATACAAAAGTTTCAAACATTTTGGTTTAAAATTATCTTAGAAATATGATACATATATGTAAATGTGTATGTATACAATTGAAAATATTTTTATCCAACAGATATGGTGACTCATGCCTTCAATCTCAGCATTAAGGAAGCAGAGGCAGTAGGACCTCTGTGAATTCAGGACAGTCTGGTCTACAAAGTGAGTTCCAGGCAAGCCAAAGCCACATAGTAAAACCCTATCTCAAGAAAAAATGTGTGTGTTTTTACCAAACATGAGTTAACAGCATCAACATAACTGACATTTCAGGACTCTCCCTGCCATCTGTGGGTAAACATTCTGAGAATCTTGCATGAGTGCCTGAAACTAGGGATGGTACCAAACTCTTCATATACTATCTTCTCCTCCAGTACATGTCAATAATTCAGCTTAATTAACAATATAGTAGGAAAATAAAACAAAAAAACATAACAATATATAGTAAAAACTATTCAAAACTTAGAAATCCTTCATTTTTTGAAATTCCCATTTCGTATTTTCATACTTAGGTGAGGTGCACATGAGTGAAACATCAGACAACAAAGCTATGGGTAAGGGCTCCTGCATTACTCAGACACAAAGACAATCATGAAAGACTGATTTCAGTTTCCATGTTTAACCACGCATATGTGTGTCTGTGTATAGGTACATGCATGTGAATTCAGGTGCCAGTGCAGGCCAAAAGTATTGAATTCCCTGGAGATAGAGTTACATGTGGTTAGGAGATGCCTTAAATGGACATTCACCTGGAATTAACTTTGGTCTTCTGGAAAAGCAACATAGTCAATAATTGCTGAGCCATTTCTCCAGCCCTGAAGACTGATTTTTTTTTTTTTTAAGAGCAACACTAAAGGGAATACAATATGTATTCTGTGCAAAGTCTTTTTTATGTTTTGTTGTCAATGCAACGTATAAATAAATTCTAAATTTGGGGAAAAAATGTATTTCTTCCCAATTTCTGTGGATATCCAAGATGCTGATTGGAAGGTTCATATCCCCAGATCTTCCATGAGCAAAGTTCACCTGAATACCTACAGAAAAGGACTCTCCCAATCCCTTCTCCCTAAACCCATGCAACTACTCGTAATGAAGATGCTACACTTAACCAGGCTAACAACAATTATAAGGCACAGCCAGGAAGAAGGATATTTGCGTAATAAACAGTGCAACAAATACTGTAAACCATCAAGGGAAGAATGCAAAATACATTTCATATAATGATTAAGTAATCTTATGTACATTTCTCCGACTCTTAAAATAAAAGTCAGTAATTGTTCTAATTCTTCAACCCCTTATAACCATCTAAACATATTAAGAAAAAAAACAAAACAAAACAAAACAAAAACATTTAAGGCCACTGCTTATCCAACCAATGAAATTCTATAGTTAAATATGATTATTTTTAAGGTCATTGGAGTGACACCATCTCAAACCTTTTTTCCATGTTTCTGTTTCTGGTTGATACAGCTACCTATCTAACAATGTAAAAACCTTACTTTTCTAGTGCAGGGTAAGGTAGGTAAGAGTACAAAGGCCCTGGTGTCAGATAGCACCCCTGCTATCTGTACAAACAAGGACAAGTCATGTAACTGCTGTAACCCTAAGAAATGCATTTGTAAAACAGGAATTCTGCATACTTGATGCAAATGTTTTCAAATACAAATAGATCATGCAGGCATAACAATTAGCAAAGAATCAATAAATGTAATTTATCATTACTTCACATGCCAACTTTCTTATTCAACTTAAACCCACCTATAATGGTGAATATCTTCAAATGATTTAGTATTATTTATGGCAAATACACAAAGAAAGCCCTCCCCAGTTCTCATGTACTGGTCCCTCATTGCACTGTACTCCTCTTGACCTGCTGTGTCGAGAATATCCAAGAGACAGGTTTCTCCATCAATTACTACTTGTTTCCTGTAGGAGTCCTGAGAAGGGAGAAACACAGTCTGGATTATTACAGTGCATCTTTTACAAGGTGATGTAAACAGCTCAACAATAGAAGACCCCATTCAAAACAGGCAAAGCACGTCAGATAGTCTCCAAAGCAGACAAGTGGCCAATAAGCACTTGAAGAGATCATTAAGAGAACTGCAAATCAAAACCATTAGACACCATTGAGTACCCATTAGGATGGTTATTGGCAAGCACCTTGGGAGAAGGAGGTGGACAAATCTCTGTGAGAACTCAAGGCCAACATGGTCTACATAGTGAGACCTTGTCTTAATGCACTCCTGGCCAAAGAAACAAAAACAAAAACAAAAAACAGAAAATGAAAGCAGAGATTCTGTAGCCAAAACATAGAAACAACTTAAGTGTCATAAGGGGGGGACAATATTCTGAAAACATGCTACAGCGTAGATGAATCGTGAATACATATGCTAAGTAACATTTTATTATTTCATGTATACTAGACACCTAGAATAGGACAACTCAGAGAGACAAAACAACAGAAGTTCCTCTAGAGACTAAGAAAAAGATAATTAGAACTGTTGTTTAATGAGTACAGAGCAAAAACTTTCTAAATGCAAACAATGCTAATGGTCACACAACACTGTGAATATAATAATGCCGCTAAACTACACACTTAAAAACAGTCAGGAAAGATGGCTCAGCCATTAAAGGTTAGGCTCACAACTAACCAAACCAAACAAAAGGAGTGGCAAACTTTGATTTACTTACACACACACACACACACACACACACACACACACGCACACACGGTATGTGAAGATTAAAACTTGTAATTATATAGATTTAAAATGTATTAAAAATTAATACTACAAAAACAGCGCTCACAACTCTTATCCACGATGACTTGGATATCAGATCACTACTTTACAATCAGCTCAGAACACCAGGCTTGACGGCCAGTGCCATCTTTACCTGCTGAGCACCTCACCAGCCTGAAGGGCTCATGTCCTTGACAGAGATAATTTCTACGGAGATTCAGCTCTTGCTTGTCTCTCTTTTGTACTGATGCTAAATATATTTTTTTGTTTAGCTTTTGCTTTTACTTTCTGAATTCGTTTTCTTCACGCTCAGGATTAAACCTAGAGTCTCACATCCGCTAAGCATATGGTCTACCACTGAGCTATAATTATAGCCCCACACTTTAGTCTCTTCTACTTCCTAAGTATCAGCATTACAGGTGCGCCCCTGTACCAACAACTTACAAAACTTTCAGACCTCATTTGACAGTACACACATAAAATAACAGCTGGCTCTGCAGGTATTTTGTAAGATGTTTCTGTAATGACCATTCACTCATTCAAATAAATAGACCAAGACACTGGGAAAGTTGTCTCACTCTGTTCCTTTCCTGATGCATACTGACAGCAAAATTCTGATCCACATGCAGTTATCATAAAGTGTAATCCACAGCCTACTTATAAGCTATGCTGCTAATTGCAAACAATGGGTTTATGTTAAAAATTCAGTCACTGTGAAGTTATTTGACTACAGCCAGTATTCTCAGAAGCATGTAGTCCCCGTGCTACATGAAAGACAGGGCAATTCAACAAAAACTAAGGGTCAAAAATGCTAAATAACTAAGTGTGATCTGGAAAGAAGCCACAGGTCTGAAAAGAAAGCAAAAAGCAAGCAGAACAAAAAGTGGTATTTAGGGCTGAAGAAATGGCTCAGCAGGTAAAGGTACCTGTCACTAAATCTGCCAGCCTGAGCCTGGTCCCAAGATCCAGCGGAAGGAGAGAATCAATACCCACAATTTGTTACTTAACCACTACACACAGCAGAGTGTGCACATTTGTACACACACGAAGATTAATAAATTAACTTAAAATGATACATGTACAGTAAATATTTTGTTCCAATTTCAGTGTTATTGACAAAAAGTAGGGAAAAACAAAACAAAACTCTGTATCAATGTAGCATCTAAAACCCCAAGAGGTTTTTACAAAAAGCTTAACACACTTCCCCACAGGCCAAGGTCTATCTTGCCCACTGTTTTGTATGCCCCAAGATCCAGACTTTACACACTAAATGATTCTGAAGCCAGCAACTCCGAGACCCTGAAGATGATGTGACAAAGACTCATGTAGCCCTTACAGAAAAACCTGCCAATCCCTGTGGGTAAGCCAGCAAAATAACTTCATAAATTTGAGGTATTCTGAAAACAATGTTTTCCTTTATTAAAAATAATCATATTATCAAAGTACACATTGTCAAAGTTCAACCAATTTAAAAATAGATCCAACTACAAGACTAGTTAATGATGGAACAAAGAAAAACACCAATATTTCACATCTTAAATTAGTGTTATTTCCTGCCTTCGAAGAAGGCACACCAGGTAATAACTTACTACTGTCCTCAGGAAATCAGGACAAAATAAAGTCACTTAAACTCACTGAGCACAATAAAAGAACAAATAAATAGAAGTTATTCCATATAGGGGAATTATCCTCAGCAAAAGTGACTTTTTTTCCATCTATGAAGTAGTATAAAACTTCTAAATAAAATGTACTCTGCCGGCAATAAGGCACTGCAGGTGGAATAAAATCATTTCTGGTGATGAGGCACAGTCCTTTCAGAAAGCCATTTTGTAGTTAAAGTAATATAAATGTTCATAACCTTTGACACGATGCCATTTATGATGATTTTAAGAAAGTAACAGTTTAGTTTAAAATAACGACTAATGAGGTATCTTAAAATATCTTACAAAATTACATTAGGTAATCAATAATAACTCACAATATTACACCGTTTGTCTATTCTCAAAATATCCCATAAATCCAGGCACCCACCAGCACCACTACCCCATCAGGCATCCCTAGAGCACATGAAGGAAGGCACTGGCTGGCTACTCGGCAGGCACTGGTGTACTTCCTGGACTCCTAGGATGTGTTCTATTCAAGGAAGCGGAGGACTGTTCTTTAAATGTTGATCATGTCATCTCTTAGTCTCTCAGTTCTATTTCCCTTCTATCTTAAAGACAAAATCTGAAGAGCATTCCTTATCCAACATTTCCAACGTTTCCTTTGTGCCATGTATTTTAATTAAACTCATGCCTGCCCACCCCCAACATGCTTTGAACTGAAAAGTAGCAGTGCTAAGTCTTAAATATTGCAGGAATCAGTAAATATCTGTTGAATGGATGCATCTATTTAATATAAATACATGCAAATATGAAAAACCTAAATGTAATTTTAATTACAATTATGTTAATACAAACACAACAGAATTTTTAAAAGATTGTACTAAAGACACTGCTCATCTGAAATGAAACCACATTTTTATTTTTATTCATTTTATTAGTTTGCAAGAAAGGTTTTTTTTGTTTTTGTTTTTTTAAACAGTTCAGCTTTAAATATTCTTCAGTGTTTTTTCTTTTCTTTTTTTTTTTTTTTGGCTTTTCCGAGACAGGGTTTCTCTGTATAGCCCTGGCTGTCCTGGAACTCACTCTGTAGAGCAGGCTGGCCTCGAACTCAGAAATCCGCCTGCCTCTGCCTCCCGAGTGCTGGGATCAAAGGCGTGCGCCACCACCACCCGGCTTTCTTCAGTGTTTTAAGTGTCTTCTAAAGCTAAGTATAAGTTTAAGATAAATTTTTAAAAGATTCCATAAATTTTAATATGGCAATAGTAATTTTTAATTACAAATTCTAACAAATTTAATATATGGTACTTTCATTCAAATCATATTATGTTGACACAATTAGAATAATATAACTATTTTAGAACATATAAGACAGAAAGCTGAGGTTTTTCAAGTATCTTAAGGTTTTCAAGTATCTTAAATTTTAGACCATGAAGAATGACATCAATTGAGGAACAACTGCTAAGATATGACAAAACAGCCCGACTTTGAGCCAGACATTTGTAATCCCAGAGAGGGAGGAGATCAGTCTGAGCTATTGTACAGTGAGTTTAATACTAGCCTGAGCTACCTGAGAAAACTCAATATTAAAAAAAAAAAAAGACAAAGTTGGTGCACACACGCCATGCATTACATCGCTTTCCCAAGCAGCACTGAGAACACACCCATTCATCACTAACAAAAGTTTTTGTGTTTCTATTTTGAGAAAATGTTTCCATACAGTACAAATGGTTGTGGTTTTATTTGAGGAATATTACTTTTTGAATCTTCATACTTCTGCTATGCCTTGACTCCTTTGTATCTTTTTTGTTTACTTGTATGGCTTTTTAAAAAGTGTTTGTTTGCCGGCCTTTATGCTTTAATGAACATAAACTTTATCTGTAGAACCATTAAGAGGAATTGGGGTCGAGGTGGGAGATCACTCAAGGAAAGAAAAACTCAATGACCAGAAAGGCCTGTGGTTTTCTAGTGCAACTCAATTATATTTAGTATGCTCATTTTTTAGAATAATCAACTTGGGAAGACAGGCAACAGTGAACAGAAACTTAAAAGGTAATGAGGCTTTCACTGAAAGGACTCCTATTACTATTAATAGTAATTACAGCAGCTGATGTGTACTGAGCCCTTACTTATATGCAAACAGGGTAATAAGCTTATTACAGGTACTGTCTTATCCGATCTACCTTCAGGCTGTGCCTTTGTCTTTTGTTATGAATAGGGATGCTGAAATATCAGCTCATGTGTTATTTGGGGATTTACTTCTGCAGTGATTTGCTGTTTTCTTAGCATGTATTACAAGTACTTTTTACTGTTTAGTAACACCTATGGGAAAAAATTATGAAATTGACTTTCTCTGTTTATGGTCTAGCACTTTATATTATTACCTTTCTAAATATTTAAATCCATTGAAGAATGATGTGTTCCATACCACTGTTTATAAAGATTGTACACTCAGTTCTCAAAGGTAGCTAGAAATATGCACAGCGGCTGGATATGACTAATACCAGAACACAACAGAATTGAAGAGCCAAGGCTGGGGCTTGGGTGACACATTCTGTAATCCCAGAACTCACTTGGGAGGTTGAGGTATGGGGACCAGGAGTTTGAGGTCAGAGTCTAGTGAATTCAATATAAGGCCAGCCTAGGGTACATGACACTCTTAAAAAACTCCAACAACTGCAAAAGAGGGGAGAATGTGAAGTACACTAATAGATTTATAAATTCATTCCTACCTACTATGCTATATACTCCAGGAATAGTTACTGCAATCCTAAAGGTCCCATTTTGGGCTAGGTATTACAGCTCCTTAATCTAAAACAAAAATGTTCTAAAGTCTAAATTTTTGGATTAGGGATGTCCAACCAGTAAAATTTGCACAAACATTCCAAAATCCTAGGAAATTAAATTTGAAAAATGTTTGGTTCCAAACATTTCATGTAAGATACTCAATTTGTATATAGTTTCAAAAAGATAGCAAAAAAATTTGTTTTATCTTTCTTTTTCTTTGTTTTGTTTATTTTTCCCTGAAACATGTAGTCCTGGAAGTTGCTGTGTGTAACAGGCTATCTAGAACTCAGAGATGACCTACCTCTGCTTCCAAGTGTTGGGATTAAAGCCATGCACTACCATGTCTGCCTGGTGGTTTTTTGTTGTTGTTGTTGTTGTTTTGTTTTGTTTTTTTCTCTGACACAGTATCACTATGTAGCCCAGACTGTTCTCAAATTCAAAATCCTCCTGCCTCACTCTTCCAAGTGATAGAACTACAGGTGTGTACCACCACAACCAGCTCAATCTGTATATGGAGGAAGCAGATCCAGAGGAAAAGAAATGCATTTAAGCAATTAAGCAAATAGAAATAAATGTTAACACTAAGCAGGACAAAGTGGAATGGTACCATACAAGAGGTCAACTTTGCCTATGTGACTTAAAGACAGAGGAGAGAAGGTCACTCAAGACAGGAGCAGAGAAAACGTACAAACATGAAATACCACACTGAGTATTGTAGATTCAAAGAGTTCAGTTGGTCTTAGCTTAGTGAAGATAAAGGCAAATAGCAGAGAGTAACAATGAAGCAAAAACCAGCTTCCGAGAGTCTTAAACACAGCTCTTAAGAGCCGCACTTTACACTGTCCAGTCACCTCTGAAACGTTTCTAGGTAAGAAGGGGCACTCAGACTCTCCAACCTGACTGCAAGCATTGGAATGAACTGTGGAACGGGAGAGCTATTTTTTTGCCCTTCCAGATACTGCTTCAGCTCAGCACACACACTCAGAGGTACCAGCGATAGTTGCAGGTGAAGACTTTGAATTTTTAATTACAATATCCCCCAAATCATTGCTGCAATCCCTGACTATCAGGAGTGGTAGCCACTTCTTGATGTTATATTGTATTTCAGTGTTGTCTTTTCAGTCTTCTCATGCCTAATTAATTCTCCATATGAAGTTCTCAGTGTGGAAGTATCTAGTGCACTGCTGACTCCAGTAAGTGTCAAAATCCAAAGGGGGAGAAGGAGGAACTGAGGAATAATGAAGTCCTTACAAGAAGACAAGAGAATGTTACTAAGGTGGCCAAAGCAGTAGGGATGGAGAACACTTAGCTGGTCTAACTGGCACAGCTGCCCTCACAGGCAGCTAGCAGGAAATGTAGATGAGGTACAGATGCTCTCAACAGTGACTTGGCTAGTCCTCAAAAAGTTAAACCTGGCCAATCTCAGAGGAACTAGAAGAGATAGTCACACAAAAAAATCTGAACATAAATGCACAACAAAACTGTTATTTAAAAGAGCTCTAAAGAAGAACCCAAATGTCATTAACTGATGAATGGATGAACAAACTGTGGAATGTCTACAAGAGAGAACTACCTTCCCATAAAAAGGAATGAAGTGCTAATATTGTAACAAGGACAAACTCTGGAAATATGTAAAAATCAGACACAAGGCCAAGCAGCAGTGGCACACACCTTTAATCCCAGCTCCTGGAAGGCAGAATTCGAGGCCAGCCTGGTCTACAAAGCAAGTTCCAAGACAGAGCTACAAAGAGAAATCCTGTCATGAGACTAAATAAATAAATATCTGACACAAAAACTACACTGAATGATACATGATTCCTTTAAATGACATATTAAGACAATGCACATGCAAGCAGAGAGTAGTTAGTGGCTGCCAGGGGCTGGAAGGAGAAGGGTTTGGGGACTGACCACTAATGTGTATGGGGCTCCTTTCTGGTGTAATGAAAATATCCTGGAACCAGATAGCAGTGATAGTTGTAACCCTAAGAAATAACTAGTCATCACTGGCTGTGTACTTTAAAATGTTATTTTGTTCTATGTGATTTTCAGCTCAATGTTTTAAAGACAAACAGAGACGAAGTGTAGAGAAGATGAGTGTAATTTTAATTCCCAACCTAAAGACATCCTGGCATGCAGGTCTTGGTACTCAGGGCCTGGAGTCTTTAGCTATTGACAGCTGTAGAATTTCCTTCCTTGTGGTATGGACTTATCAAACTACTTCATCTCCCATCTACTCCAAGCCACTGTTCTTTCAGTGATGAAAATGGATATAATCATACACAGGACTAATAGCCAGGTGAGGATTAAAAACAACAAAAATCCTTTCATAAGATGGAAAGTGTTATACAAATCCATTATAATTCTTTTATACAGTACACCAAGCATTCTACTACTGACCACAAAGTGGTATTCAGACCACTGGCTCTTAATGACTACCCAGAAGTACACCTTATCGTTATACAGCCACAGACATCTGGACTTAAAATGGTCTTTGCAGTTCTCCTTACCATGTCAAAACACAACAGGTCTGGACAAGACCCACAAAAAAACAAGCGAAAACTGACAGTTCAAGATTCCTATTTTGATTGGTAAACAAGGATATTAAAGACTTTGTTCTCATGATAAAATAAGATTATAAAATTCTTTTAAAGTAGGAATAAATAAAAACAAAAATTTATTTTACAAATTCTACGCTTTTGGAATTAGGATAACTAACACTTTGGAGAAAATAAAATATGCAGTACTCCTTAAAAAACAAAACTACCATTAGTTCAAAAATCTGAATAAACTCAAATATTATCAGAATTTTGAAAACAAGGATACTAAAAGGCACATATAAAGCACAAGCAATCAAATTCAGGTTGTACTGCAGCATTTAGTCCCTTCATCCAACAAGCTCAGCCCAACCAGTGTTCACAAAGGAAATGCACCCTGTGCTCTCCCACACGACCTTCTTTCCTCTTACATATCAACTGTATAAAAGACTCCCAAGTAAAGTTAGCAGATTTATAAACTGATAGAATTACAGGTTGCATCTAAAGGTTAAAAATACAAAAAACAACCTTGAGTTTTCATTGTTATTTATTACAAAAGCAGGTAAGTTACCACTAGAGGGCACTCAAAAAAGGGAGATGAGCTGGCCACAGCTTTAGAGGAAAGTTTTCTTCAAACAAAACTGCTTTTAAAAAATAGACTTCTAGTCAAAAAGTTTTAATACAACTTAAGAGTAAGATAACATACTGCACAGTAACATAACAAATCTATGTCATACTTGAAAATCAGAATAAAAGTTATCACTGGGACATAAATTTGGTAATCTGAGCAATGGTTAAAACTGTATGTAGCACAAAAGGCTTTAACTCAGAACTGCTGATATTCTGGGCTAGTTCTTTCTTTGCTATTTCTAGTTGAGCTGTGTGAGGACTTCATATGATATTGCAATAACCATTTCCCACTAACAAAGTTAACTGAAAAACTAGTGCACTTCAAAAAGGACAAAAATTTCAGAAGTCAAGGTGATTCGCATATCCACTATCTGCAATATTAACATGTTCTATGGTAGTTTTCTATATGTATCTGCCATCAAGCAGTCATCAGTAAATTCAAGTTACAGTATACTGATGCACAGACTAGAAGATTATTAAATATTTTCTTAGTTTCAAAGATAACTACTTTTTCACTTACCGTAGTGGAATTATCACTTGTTTCACAAAGTTTAATAAATTCAGTCTCAAACTAGCTAAATATCTTTAGGCCAAGTTAAAACACCTCACAAGTTTACAGATATAAATCAAAGAAGCAGTGACTGCTCTCTTTCACCTCCTAGGATAATATTTTACAAATTTGAAATCACTAAAAAAAAATGTAATGGTATTATCACTTAAATTTTTAAAAAGTATCCTGCCATTTTTTAAATGTAAAGATGTAATGGAATCCCAAAGTACAAGCACTTCAGCAATGGGCTATAGCCACAGCCCCTCCTTCACTCTTCACTCTAGACAGGGTCTCACTAAGCTGTGCAGGCTGACCTGGCACCTGCTCTGTAACCCAGGCAGATATGAAGCTGGAAATCCTTCTGCCTCCCAGTATCGAGTAGCGTCTGCCCCCAGACCCAGCTTCCATGCTCTCATTTTCTCTCTGGCACTTTTCTTCAATTGAAACTTTTTGTACATGTAGGAAGTTGGCATTTTTAGTCAATTAAATCTCTTTTGCTCTTTTGCCCTTCTTACAGCTAAACCACACCAAGAGAGGACCATGTCAGTTTCCTCAGACTCACCACAGATTGTGAGATAAGGTATAGACTTTTCTCCAGCTGCTAAACTACCTGGGGGAATGTCAGGGTCAAAGTTCACAGGTTATCAGTGCTCCCCAGAGTCAAGTCTTCTGGCATGGCAGAAATCATAATCAAGGTTAGAAATTTAAATTTATAGACTTTTCTACCTTCTTCATACATGATGAATTGTTAGGTGTATATTACATTTTAGCAAACGTGAACTAAAGGCTTCCTAAGCTCTATTTTACCCTGCTCCTACAGCTCTGACGTCATGCTGTAGATATTCGGGATGCCTTCTGAACTAACAGGAGGAAGCACAATAGAACCCCTCAGATTTTCAAGGAAAATGAAGGTTAACTTCTGCTGAAAGCATCTTCCAAATCCCAGGAAAACGTTCACATTTCACATGCATTCTATTAAAACTTCCTTTTACATGTGATTTAAATGGTATAACATGCCAAGTAACCTTGCATTTAGAATACCAGTCAAAATGGATGACCTTTTTGATCTTTCTGGAAGGAAAAAGCAGAACTACATTACAGCACTGAGCTGACCTGTCAAAAATCAGTGTATGAAGACTAGTACAGAGGAGCTCTACGTCACTGATGTAACTTGTTAAACTTGACAAGCAAATAAAAGTCATTTTTATATCTAAGTACCATCTTTTGAAGGGTGGTATACTACTACTAACATTATTTGACACTTCCTAACAATTTTTTAATCAACCTTCAATATTCTAAGTTATATAATCACCTTCCCAAGCTCGCCACTGCCCTCAAAGCCCAACCCAGCACACTGTTTCTTCAAGACAGAAAGAGACCCAAGCCAGGGCACTGTGACCTACTTGAGATTTCATAGCTATGGATTCTGAAGCACTACAAAATTCTACACAAGTCTTTTTTTTTCTTCTTTTTAAATTGGTACATGAAGTAAGGATGTAGCTTGGAGAGTAGAAGATTGCCCAGCAAGTCAGAGGGCGTGGATTCGATTCCCCAGCACAGCCTAGAATGAGCATGGAGGCATAAAAGCCTGTAATGGAGCCCTGTCACTCAAGGAGTGGAAGCTGCATGATCAGGATTGCACGCTAGGTCTCAGCTACCTGAAGAGCCATCTTGGGATACATAAGAACCTATCAAAGAACTGAAAATGGCACATTAGAACAAAGAGGAAAAGCTAAAGATTGGGATATCATCATACTGCAGTAAAGATGCCTAAAAATAATCTAACAATAGGTTATTTCAAAGGCAAAGTAACATTTATTTCACACCTCACTGATATTAAATTTAATATATTTAGACTACACATAAATACTGGAACAGTTACCTTGTGAAAAGCCCTTCCTTGGCCGGGCGTGGTAGCGCACGCCTTTAATCCCAGCACTCGGGAGGCAGAAGCAGGTGGATTTCTGAGCTCGAGGCCAGCCTGGTCTACAGAGTGAGTTCCAGGACAGCCAGGGCTATACAAAGAAACCCTGTCTCTAAAAAACCAAAACCAAAACCAAAACCAAAACCAACCAACCAACCAACCAACCAAACAAACAAAAAACGAAAAGCCCTTCCTGCTAATCTCGGAGGTTAAATACACTCTTCTTTGGTTAGGAAAACCTAAACCTACTGACAGCAATAGGAGGTACTACCAGATTTTTCAAGACCTCTTCTAGGTATCAATTCTATTTCTTAGCAGTTGGCCTTTAATTGGTTAAGATTCTATGAAATGAAAATTGTCTGAAAATAATCCTGAAGATCTTACTCATCAAACTGTATTAAGCTTAAAAATTTTAACCATCGGGGCTAGAGATATGGCTCAGTGGTTAAGAGCACTGGGGGGGTGGGGGGGCTGGCGAGATGGCTCAGTGGTTAAGAGCATGGGCTGCTCTTCCAAAGGTCCTGAGTTCAATTCCCAGCAACCACATGGTGGCTCGCAATCATCTGTAATGGGATCTGATGCTTTCCTCTTGTGTGTATGAAGACAGTGACACTGTACTCATAAAAATAAATAAATCTTTAAACAAAAAAAGAGCACTGACTGCCCTTCCAGAGGTCCTGAGTTCAATTCCCAGCAACCACATGGTGGCTCACAACCATCTTAATGGGATCTGATTCTCCCTTCAGAATGTCTGAAGAGAGAAGCAGTGTACTCACTTACATAAAATAAATAAGTCTTAAAAAAAAAGCTCAACCATCAAGTGATTCTATTTTCCTAGTATAATCAAATTTTCTCATCACATCAACATTCCAAGTAATCTATAACAATAAAGTGTTTTCAAAAGAGTAACTTTCACTGTACATGGTGGTGTACATCTTTAATCGCAGCATCTGGGCAGCAGAGGCAGGTAGATGGATCTCTGAGAATTCAGAGCTAGTCTGGTCTACATAGTTGAGTTCTAGGCTGGTCAGGGCTGCATAGTAAGACCCTGCCTAAAAGACACCAAACAACAACACAGTAACAACAAACCCATAAAACAACAACAAACCTTTCAGGAATAGATCAAAGGCAAAGCTATATTCTTAACTCTCACAAAAATCATGAAATTTATTTATCAAAATGCAAATACAAAGCACGGATGGCATCTTGGACCTTATTCTCTGTGGTGAGCTCTCATGAGAAGTGGAGTTTCTTGCACCTATGGTTCCCTAACACCCAGTTTAAAGCCTTGGAACTAAAGGACATCACATATAACTGAAATAACTTTCAATATAATTTTCTAATAAATATAAAAATGATATCTTTTTCAAAGCGGCTGGCTGCCGTCCTTTACAAGCGCACGCAGACTGTAGAGCAGCGTTACCTCTATCGTAGGGTCGTACTCATCCACAAAGTGATTCTGAATTAGCTGTATCGTCAAGGCGCTCTTGCCTACGCCACCAGCTCCAACCACCACAAGTTTATACTCAGTCATTTTCAGCAGGCCTTACAATAAAAATAATAAAATACAACTAAATTAGAACATGTCTCACACAAGATTATCAAAAACTTTATCAATATTTTAACACTCACCTTTGTGTGTAAGACTCTAAGATATTCCGAATTCAGTGACTACAGATGTACAGAGTAACCTGTAAGTCACTTACAGCTTTCTCATCAACACTTAGTAAAAATACATGGAAACCAGTACTTTCATCTTCTATCATTTAGCTTGTTGATCTAAACAGCCAGATTACTGTTTTGTAGCAGCTAATGGCTCTCAAAGGAATGTATCATGACTTCACTCAGTACAAATATTCTGCATAGTACGCTATACCCTGTGGACACACCCACATGAGCTTGTCGACAGCTATCCCAACACCTACCCTTGCGGTATTCTTTGTTGACTGGATATTAAAAGTTAGAAGTTAGGTGGCCTAAGAACATCTGTGTTGGAGCCAACAACTGCAGAGAACTGTTTTAAAGCCATCAGAGCAGTTCTGCAATAAAGGGCAACAAAATAGGAAGCCGAAGCTGGTGTCAAAACTGCACTGTGCTGGGGAAAGACATATTTAGGCAATGAAGCAAATAAAGATAATATTTGATGGCATTTTAATCTATAAACTATCTGTGGGAAATGGGTTTAAATATTTGGTATAGGATCAGATCAATTTTAACATATAATCCTTTGAGTACTAAAAACAGTACCTCTGTACAAGGAAATAAAATTGAATGAAATTCAGAGATAAAGACTATTTTTGGCAAGAAAAAAAATGTAAAGAACATAAAAGAGTTTCTCAGTAACCTCTGTGACTTCTGCCTTGCTTATAATACACTGCACTCACAACAGGTGCACTAAGTGCTGGCACTGTATACAGTTAACAGCCCTGAATACAACACTGTAGTTTCTTAGTCTGCTTTTCCAAACATTTTTGAAATAAAATTAATATATACACTTTATCTCCTTTCCCTTGTAGAACATATATTATTGCAGATAAAGAGACAAATAGATACAAAAGAACGGCACTAAAGTCACAATTTTGTTATAGAATAGATAGTTCCAGGTCAATGTAAGTATATACATTGTAAACAAACACAAAATACAGTCTACTTATTGACCACCAAGAACTGTTCACACAGGCACCAAGAGGGGAAAATGCAGTTTGTTTTTCCAACACACTGTCTTCCTTACCCTGTGCCTGAAGCCCTCAGTAACAGGACCACAAGGGCAGAAAACCATTGTTATCAGACCTTCATCCAACTCCTGCCCTACTTTGCCCCACCTATCCTTTCTGGCTGCTTGTCTGGGGCCATCCTGTGAGCCACTACTAACCTAACTTACCTGTTTGCCTTCAAGTTTTGTAACAAATGTAGACCATGGCAAATGGGATAGATGAAAAGAAATCACATGGAAATGCGACCTTTGCCTCTCCCTCCCGCGAACAGTGTGGCTAGCGTACAGGAGCAATTTTGGGTCCCTAAAACTTTGTGTGGTAGGGAACAGGATTAGGAGGTTAGAACTGTTTTTACAGCAATTGTTTTTTAGCCTTCTTACTATTACAAGGACAGTTGGTTCTCTAGGCCCTGTAATCACAACAAAGAGAATGCAGATGCAGATATGAGATGTAGATATGAAAGAATACTGTTATGTCCTATGAAGCACAATTAAACAGATTGTTAATGTGTAAAACAAAGCTACTCTAATTCTTTGTTCTAGAAAAAATTTTTTTTCATTAAAAATGAATTCATGTTACCAACAGGCACTTTATTCCTAGTTCTAAATAAACTGAAAAAATGTGTTACTTCTAATATAGTAAATATTGGCATGTTCCCCCCCCCTCAAGGATTTCTGAGACCCTCAATAATTTGTTTATAGGTGCAAAGGGGTCCCACAGACTAAAATGTTGGCTAATTTAGGGTATACTGTGGACAGATATTGAATCATTTACACCGTAGCTTTTGCTGAAAATAAAATTTATTGTCGGGTTTTTAAAACTTAGTAATATTTAATTAAGTCCACTAGAAAAAAAAGAAGTCTTACTCAAGAAAAACCTTAAGCCTGAAAGGTTCCCCCACCCACCCACCCCCACCCCCAGTTACAAAAGGTAATAAAGGGGCTCAATTCCAACCAAAGTGGTAAAATTAAATTACCATCCGCCATCTCTTAAAACCAAGGATGCTTGTGAATAGCTACAGTTTCAAATTAAATATATGGATACCTAGCGTATCTGATGTCTATTGTCTATCTATCACATGAGGGGTCAGCAATCAGGCCCTCGGTGGAAGAGTGACACTGGTCATTTGGTGGCAATTTCGAAGTGATTATTATGAGCAGACTTGTTCAACATTTCCTCTCAGATGATTCCTCTACGACAAACACAGCATGCCATTCTGCTTTTAAGTCCTTGCCTTGATGATCACCTTGCTTTAACGGGGCTGGCTCAGGACTTGAGCTACTACATGGGCCTAGGGGGATTTCAGAGGTCGGCCCGAATGCTACAATCAACTCTGGAGTCTGGAAGGGGCAAGGGACAAACCGCAGGACTGAGGGGAGAGGGCAGCAGGCGATTCAAACTTGACGCTGTGAGCCGAGCTGCCTGCGCTCCACTCGGGGAGAGTCCCCTGCCTCGGCTCTCGCCCTTCGTTCCCCCTGTGTTTTCACGACACAAAGCCACTCAGACTTGCCGCATTAACTTTTCTGCTTCCGTGCGGGTCGCTCGCGGGCTTTCCGCGCAGGGCGTGGGCCACCTGTTCTGCCAGCACCATCCCTACCTCCACCTCCTCCTTTGTGGCCGCGGCAATGTCACAGCCCTTACAGGCGTGGGGGAGGGGAGCGGTCGCGAACTCCGCGGCGGACGCCTTTCCCCTCCGAGAACCACGACGCCCTCCGGCCACCGGGTCCGAGCACCTCCCGCCGCGACCTCCCCCGGGGCCCCGCAGCCCGGCCAGGGGAAGCGGCGTCCCCGCACAGCCCGCGCGCCCGACAAGTTGAGCCGGGCGCGGGGCGCCAGGCGCGGATGCCGGGTGCAGCAGAGGCCGGGCGCGGAGGCCGGGCGAGCGCGGAGGGCCGGCCGCGGCCGGGAGGAGGAAGGAAAGCCGCCCCGTCCGGGAAACGGCGGCCGCCCGACCTCGGCGCCCCGCGCCCACCGCCCCGAGCCGGCTTCATTCAGCGCCGCGGCCCCGCCCGGCCGCGCCGAGCTCCGCACCGGGCAGCGGCCCAGGAGCGCCGCCCGCGCCCTACCTCTCTCCGCGCCGCGGAGCCGCCGCGCCTCAGGCTCCCGCCGCCGCCTTCAGGCCCGCGCCGCGCTCGCTCCGGGTCCGAAATGGCGCGGGAGCGGGACTCCGGGCCGAGCCGCCGCCGCCTTCCCCTGCCGTCTCAGCCGCCGCCACAGCGCTGCCGCCTCAGCCGCCGCGGCCGCCGCCTGCCGAATCGAGCCCGGAGTGCGCGATGGGCCCGGCAGGCGGGCGGGCGGCCGCAGAGCAGGCCGATCGATGCGCTCGGTGCTCCGCGCTGCCTCGGCCGCGCGCGCGGGAGGAAGGGAAGGAGGGAGGGAGGGAGCGGCTGCAGCGCTGGGAGCCCAGGAGAGCGAGGGCGGGAAGCGGCGGCCAGGACGGGCCCGGGCGGGGGCGCGCGAGGGTGGTGCCGAGAGGGCGTCGGCCAACGCGGACCCCGACCCGGGGCTGGCGCTCCCGATAGCCCCGCCTCGCCGCTCGTTCGCACGCGGCCGCCCGCCCGGCTGCTGCTCCTCCGGGCGCGCGCGGCGCCGCCGGGGGCGGACCCCAGCCGCTGGCCTCGCGGTCCCTTGGCCGGACTGTCCGAAGCCTGCAGGCTCCCAACCCGGACCTCCTCTTTTTGTTTTGAGACAGGGTCTCTCTGTGTAGACCAGGCTGGCCTTCTGCCCGGATACCACAAGGAGAGCCGCTTTGTAGGAAGTGCCCTTGCGCCACAGGACAGATCCGAGGAGACTTCTCAGGACGCCAGGTAGAAGACATTCATTCATCAGTTACCACCGCAGAGTTAAACAGGGAGGCAAATAAGCGTGCGTTCCTCTAGACCGCACTGATGCCCCTTCTAAAAAATGCCATCAGTTGAGGCCTGGAGAGCCAGGGCCCCCGCCCAAAAGACTGCCCACCCACCCACCCACCGCCGTCTGTCCTCACAGCCCCATCACCAGCCACGCGTGAAACTGTTACACTAGCTCTCTGAAGTGATGTCACTCTTCTTGCACCCTACCTCTCCCTCCCAGCACCAGGTGGGAGGCCCGGGAAACAGGAGGAAGACAGGGAAAGAAAGAACGTGCCTACTCTGTGTCAAGTTAACTGCTAAATGTTTTTGCACATAGCGTATTTAATTATCACAACGCCCCCGCGAGTTAAACATCATCTCGACTATTTTACAGATGAAGGAAGAAATTTACGGAAAGGAAGAAATGGCGGCCACATTCACACTGTTAAGCTGAAGGAAAGATACTAACTCAGTATCTCAGTCTGCCTTGAGCTCCCGCGTGGCTCACAGTTCAAGAACATAAAGGCAAAATTCTAAAATTCTATGCTGCCTTTGACCACTTGCTACCTTACCTTACCTTCGTGTTTCACCTTGACTCCTGGCTGCTCCGAGAATGGGGAGGTTGGCCTTTTCCTCTGAGACTGTCCTCAAAAACTGTCTCCTAACTACCAATGCCCAGAGCTTCCTATATCATAGGCTTTAAGCCTTGTTTAAATGTCTCATTTCTTAAGTGAGAGCTTCCATAAAGAGCGTCTTTGGGACTGCAGTCTCCCCTCAGTCCCCGAACACTACTCCTAGTTTTCTCCAGGACACTCACCACCATTTAATGCTTTAGTATTTCATTTTAATTCTCTTTGGTTTTTGTTTGTTTTGAGAGGGTCTCTATGGAAGAGTAAGCTGGCCTCAATCAAACTCATAGAACTCCTCCTGCTTCTGCCTCCTGACTGCTGGGATGAAAGGCTTATCACACTATGCCTGGCTCTCTTGATTTTCTTAACTCTTCTCTTTTCCCCCAATAAAGAATAAACTCTGTGAGAGTGAGGATTCTGACTTGTTTTGTTGACTGCTAAAATTCTAGTGCCTGTGACAGTCCTCTCTTACAAGTAAGACATTCAGGGAAGACATGAAGTGCTGAATAAACAATCCAGGCACCCTCTTTATGAACCCTGAGACTAAATCCTTACTTAGAGTTCTTTAAACCCATCAGTGTCTGCCTTCATCATCTTATGCAACCGGCTTTTACACTCACCAAGGTCACCTTCTGATGAGCCACATGCTAGGTGACGAGAAAACTGTCTGCTGAATAGTGAGCTCTTTGAATTTGTTAAATTAATTTCTGCTTATTTGAACATTGTTTTGTACCAAACCACAGATTATTCTGTGCTAATTTAAGTCCACGATAAGCATCTCTCTCTCTCTCTCTCTCTCTCTCTCTCTCTCTCTCTCTCTCTCAGCTGCTAGTTCAGTGTCCTCTGCAATTGGTGCTCTGCTAACCATAAAGGGACTGCAGTGCTCTGTAGAGCACTTCGATGCTGATTATAAAAATTCTGGCAGCAGCAGAAATCTAATCCATCCACAGGGTCTCAGTTACCATCTTGGCTCGTGGTTCCCAAAATGAGTTACTGTTCTAGTTTCTTCCTGTGACTTCGAGAAAATCCTCTGACCAAAAGCAGCTTAGGGGGAAAGGAGTTCATTTGGCTTATACTTCAAGGTCACAGACCATCACTGAAGGATGTCAAAGCTGCAACTCAGGCAGGAACTTGAAGCAGAAACCATGGAGGAACACTGCTTGCTGGCTCACTCCCAGGCTAGTACTTAGCTAGGTAGAGCCAAGGACCACCTGCTTAGGAATGATGGTGCCCATGGTGGACTGGATCCTTCTTTGTCAATTAACAATCAGGGAAATTCCCACAACCACAGACATGTCCACTTCCAGTCTGATCTGGGTAATCCTTCAGAGTAGGCTTGCCTCTCAGACAACTCTAGGCTGTTCCAAATTGACAATTAAAGCTAAGTAGGACAGTTCCTTCTGTTGGTCCTATGAACCCTGCTTTCCAGCCTCACCTCAAAGAGGATGTCTCCTTTCATTCCTACATCAATTCTTACATAAGCTGTGCCAGGCCTTTCCACCATCCTGATGATGTCCTGGCACTCTCAGGAACAGCCACCTCCCCCAGGATCTTCCCTTTTTTTCCTTAACACTACAGGGTCCAAGGTGGGAGGTGGGGGGTTGGGGGTTTTCACTTTCCATGGCTTCAGAATCATTTGCCATGCTTACATAATTTAAATTCCTAGCCCCCCACCCACACCACACACACACCAGGTATTCCATATAGTTAGTGTGAGATAGATCAGAAATCTTTGGGTTTGTTAGCACATTGATAGTCAGTTCTTGGCAGCCATTCTTTCTACATCTATCGTCTGGAGAGGTGTTTCCTCAAGTCTAGTAGCTGTTCTACAGAGTCTACCTGTCTGCCTGTTTCCACAGACTTCCTGAGAACATGGACACAGGCAGGTACTGGGATCACAACAGGAAAGCGAGGAGGAATAACAAACATAAATGGTACTCAGGGCTTGCTGCAAGCTGAACGGGGCTTCTGCCCGCTCTTTTAGACTCTTCCGGAAAGGTAGTTACACATGCACACAGCCTTTTGACCTGTCTTCTGAGGTCAACTGATCCCTTTCTTTGTGGAGCATCCTCTTCTGCAGATAGAAAAACAAAACAGAACAAAAACAAACAAAAGAGCTACAAACAACAAAACAAGAGTACCATGTGTGTCTTGGGACTTCAGAAGGTGTGAAATGTTAGGACACTACACCACAAATGCCAGAAATTTTATCCTAAATAAGGACATCTGAGGAAAAAACTATCAGCTAGGTTCCTCTTAATCCCAGTGACTGAATGGAAGATTGTGAGACTAAGGCAATCCTGGGCAATGTACACTCTATACCCAAAACAGCTGAAATAAAAACAAGAATATCTTTAGCCAGAAAATGATAGTTCAGTCCAAGAACAACTGTGCTTTTTGTGGTTCCGTGGTGGGATCTAAAGCCTCACCCGTCCCTCTTTAGGAGTTATCTATTCCCTGAACTCTGGTCATTCTATTCATGAACAAGCCTGTGTGGGCTTCTTAACATCATTCTATTGCTGTCTAGGCTTCTGGTGTCCACTCTCTATGACACATTTAAAACAATCTGAAAAGGACCTACCAGTACTATGTCTGCCACTCACTGAACAATAAGAAGAGACTCTGTGGGACTGCTTTTCTGATGGGTATCTGGTCATCTTTATATCTAACTAAAAGACTACTAACCTTCGTTTGTGTTCCAGTCCTGAGTCCTGACACTTGTGGCCACAGTAACATGACACAGGGTAGGAAAATTAAACACCAGGACCCATCTATGTTTCTTTCTCTGGGACAACCTGTTTTGCTCAGGTAGAAAGTGTGCACAGGTGAGCAGGACCTGTCTAGTTCACTTGGTCAGCACATTGTCTCTTCTATACACGATTTCATGAGACTGAATTTCGTTTTGGCTTCTCTATTTTTCTCACTGGGCTACACAATCATCCAGGCCCTATCAACTGAACTCCGGGTTCCTGCAGAGCAGCTAGCTCTATGTGTGTTTGCTGAAGTGAGGGAATTATAACAGAACCTCAGCCCCGTCTCCACAGAGCCACTTTGTTTCCCTTGAGCTGGTCTCCTAGGTCACCTCTAAATGAATATCCTGCCATTAAGGCTAAGTCTTGTGTGTTGAAGCATAGTGTGAAATATCCCTCACAGGCTCCTGTGTTTGAACAACTGGTCCCTGGCTGATGGAACTGTTTAGGGAGCTTGTGAAACCTTCAGTAAGTAAGGCCTTCCTAGTGTGTCACTGAGACACATGCTCTGAGGCCTTAGTTTCTGCTCAAGGTCTCCTGGTCTGCCAAGATGTAACAGACTCTATCACAGGCTTCAGACACCATGGACAGAGCCCCAGCTACCTTGTGTTCCCTCCATGATGAGTTAGTTGTGTCCCCTTAAAACAGGATGCAGGATAACCTTTCCCTCCCTCAAGTGTGTCTGATGAGAAAAGCAATCAGTACACCATCCAGAGCCAAATTCACCTTACTCTCCTGAGTAAATTCTTTCACTGATTTCTTCTATCTTACCTGACTGGCATCAAGGCTCTTCAAAATATTAGACACAGAAACTTAACATTTAATGCATTTTCCTATTCAAAGCTCCTTTAATTATATTGTCATATTGTCAAAGGGTTTATGTGTGTGTGTGTGTGTGTGTGTGTGTGTGTGTGTGTGTGTGTGTCTCCTCGGAGGCCAGAAGAGTACTCGGCTCTCCTGGAGCTAGAATGGCAGGCATCCAGCACAGTGCTGAAACCCAAACTTGGCTCCTCTATGAAAGCAGTCTATATTCTTAACACTGGGCCACCTCTCCAGGCCCTAACTTATCATGTCTGCCTCTTCCACATTCTTCCTTATGCATTTCTGGAACATTTTCCTTGCTAACTTCTTGCCTCCTAGATTTATTCTTTTCTATCCAGACCACAGGTTATTGTTATATCAGTCTTCCTTATGCATACCAATTATCACCACCACCACCACCACCACCATCAGACATTACTGTGTACCTACTCCATAGAGCCCGCACACACATAGGATGTGTAGTTTTTAGTGCAAGGAGTTGCATGCCAAGTTCATAATAACAAAAGATGATGATGCCTAAAAAAATAGAGAGTGAAATAATTCTTAGTGTCAGCTAAGCCTTCCCTAAGTCTTTGTCTTGCTTGCAAATCTTTAATGACTTCTTACATCCAGCAGAATCAAGTCCAAAGCCTTGGTACCCAACTTTGGGGGCATCTATAGTCCAGCATCCTGTGACTTTGCTTTCCAGACTTGCGGGGTTGGGGATTTAGCTCAGTGGTAAAGTGCTTGCCTAGCAAGCCCAAGGCCCTGGGTTCGGTCCTCAGCTCCGGAAAAAAGAAAAAAGAAAAGAAAAAAAAAAAAAAAAAAACCAGACTTGCAAAGCAAATGTTCTCCTCTCTTAAAATGATTTTCTCATGTATTCTCATTCTGTCTCTGTCTCTGTCTCTGTCTCTGTCTCTGTCTCTCTCTCTCTCCCTCTCCCTCTTTCTCTCTCTCATATGAAAGCATAGCATGTGTCTTTTTTTCCCCCTTCACAGAGCTCCCTCAGCCTCACTGCTAAAATTCTCTTTCTTTCAAGCCCTACCTTGTCCATGGGCTTTATTAACTTTACTGTCTACCTGAGTTCTCATTCCATCATTTCATGTGTTTTAATAGCATCTGCCCAGGTCAGTTCTCATAAAATCCTAGAGGAAGTAAGGGCTGTATCTCAGGTGTGTGAGCCGCACCCATCAAACCAGACTAGCTTACTCCCGTTGCTCAATAGCTCCATGAATACGCGTATGTGCTTATCAGCAAGGTAAATATGATGAAAGAGGTGTTTGAGGGAGATTATGATGGCAGCTACAAGCAGAAAGATGGAAAGGGGGAGAGACCTGAGGTAAAGCATTCTGAGGCTAGTAACAACATACCTCCTAGTGGTGGGAATGGTTATCTGGCTCCACTGACTTACCCTGTGAGCTCAAACAAATCCATGGATGTCTGAAAGCTGCCTGTGTGAGAGAGGCCATGCCTTGTGGCTGCCTTTATAAAACACCTTTAATGAGGCAAGTCTCCCACACCTGTAGAGAGCCTTGTCCCCATCTGTCTGTCCCCTTCTTCATGTCTGCCCCTGGGGTTCACCCCATGGTCACCAATCTCTAGAGAGATAACCGGTTGTTCACAGTATCCTTGCTTCTGGCTACAGCTACACACCCCATTCCACCAGGAGAAGTTGGACTGATTCCTACAAGTGCAACATGGGTCACGTGTCCAGAGCCAGCACTCCAGTGACTTCTCAAGGGACTGGAAAGGAAACCCCAATTCCAAGCCATTCAACGACTTAGTTTTTGCGAGCTTCTGACCACATCGTGCATAACCGTAGGCCTCCCTAGGCTCCAGTGCTACCAGCCCCCTTCCCTTCCCCGTGCACACCAGGCATACCTACTTAGACAAGTGAGCCAGAAAAAAATTGGTCCATGCAATTTGCAAATGACAGGTTTGTCGTTTTCTCCAGGAGGTAGTGGGGGTGCTCCTGCCAGAGAGCTCATTTCCTTCTGTCATGGCTCAGCTCACTGCCACCACTTCATGGAGTGACCCCAACACCCTGTCTCAGTCAGCCCCACCCATCCTGTTCCCAAACTCATACCCTGCAACTAAACTGTTAACCCCATGCCTTGCTTTGTCCTTCGGTTCATGGTTTTCACATCTGAAATTACTTTGATCTCTCACTCGCTTGCTTGCTTGCTTGCTTGTCTGCTTCCTCCTGTGAAATGTAAACTTCATGAATCAGAGACCACTGAATCCTCAAGGGCCCGAGAGAAGCTGGCGCACAGAAGTCCCTTCATAAAAATGTACCGATCCTGTTGTACCTGCTTGGTAATGTATTGTGGTGGCTGGGGTAAGATGTGTGGGTCATGTACCTGCTTGGTGACGTGTAGCAGTGGCTGGGATGATTCAGGGATGTTTGGACTGATGTTGCTCGAGATGGTTTCTTTTCAGGTGATGAGTGAGAAGCTATTTAAAAAAAAAAAAAATGCAGCCAGGCAGTGGTGGCGCACGCCTTTAATCCCAGCACTTGGGAGCTTGGGAGGCAGAGGCAGATGGATTTCTGAGTTCAAAACCAGCCTGGTCTACATAGTGAATTCCAGGACAGCCAGGGCTATACAGAGAAACCCTGTCTCAAAAAAAAAAAAAAAAAATGATAATGATGATGATGACGACGACGATGATGATGTAAGGAACCACAATAGTGACAGAATTGTGCTGTTTTCTGGGATTTTGTTTTTGACTTCTCTTTTAAATGGAGCATTCTGGATGTCTCCACAGTTGTGTTCCAATGACTGCAGAACCTGGGAAGCTGTTGCTGCTGCTGCTGCTGCAGAATACACTGCTGTTGTTTGCCATGTTGAAGTGGCATGTGGAAATTAACAGACATATTCATCTAGAAACAATTAGACTTAATTTTCTTTCATTTGTACAGGGGTCATGCACTGTATTAAATATGTAAGGTTTATCTATGTGGGAGTGGTTACAGAAATTATTAAGATATTTTCTGACTAATGGAAAGATGTTGAGAAGTGCTCCGAGGCAGACGGCAGTGATAACGCCCTCTGAGAGCGGGCTCTGCAAGGTCACTGTGGTGTCTTACTCTCTGCTCAGTGTACTCAGCGCAACAACATGTCACTCGGCATCCGAATAATCTTCACGAATATTAGAAATCACCACAGGCGTTGAAAAGGTTGTTTCGGGCTGGCGAGATGGCTCAGTGGTTAAGAGCGCCGACTGCTCTTCCGAAGGTCCCGAGTTCAAATCCCACAACCACATGGTGGCTCACAACCATCCGTAACGAGATCTGATGCCCTCTTCTGGAGTGTCTGAGGACAGCTACAGTGTACTTACATATAATAAATAAATAAATCTTTAAAAAAAAAAGAAAAAGAAAAAGTTGTTTCCTTTTAACTTCCCCAAGGATACACTGACTGGATCTACCTCCTGGGGGCCTGGTTTTCTGGTTTCCGTGTCTTTTCCCTACCTGTGGTTATCAGGTGAGGGCTGAGGAGTTTCTGTCCCATTCGTGGTACTGAATATTCAAACACAGTCCTGTGTGCATGGGATGTTTTGCTAACAACAGACTACATATGTGATGCAGGTGCCATAGAGCCTAGCTATATACAGTAAGCTATACCTAGGCCTGTGCAGGGACATGAAGTGACACACTGGTACAGCCCTCAGAATGCAGTCCTATCACTCTACCCCGGACTCTGGGGCTGTCTTCCTGTTCATAAACAGTCACTCATTTACTGTGGGTTTGCTCATGTCCTGGAGTATATGGGGAGGTCAGAAGACAACTTGTGGGACTCAGTTCTTGATGAGGAGCCTGGGATTGAACTCAGGGTCATCGGGCTTGGTGGCAAGCATTTTTGCTAACCGAGTCATCTCAGTGCCCTATGGAGCTTTCCTCCTCTGCCTCAGTTTACCAGTTAGGGTCCAGCATCATGAACTCATTTAGGACCCATGCATCCTCAGCTGAATGAAGTGAACCTCATTTTTATTAAATTCTTCCAGACTCTCTGCAAGATCACTGTGGTTACCAGATGGTTTCTTCTGTCTGGGGTCTGTTAACGTAGGTAGGGAGGTTTAATTGGAGACAAATATCAATTTCCCTTTATTCTGCATTCTTTCCATAAGCAGTTCTAATGCTTGCATAAAATAATCTTGTACAAAGAAAGCCATTGTTTCTGTTGCTAACCTAAAGAGGGAGGAGCATAAGAAAACACCTAGCTTAAAATGTTAGTCTCAGCTTTAAAACCCAATAAACTAACATTTGTGCATGTAGCAGCTAATGTAATCTGAGCAGCATTCGTCCTGTGCTCTTGGCACTGCGATCATTTCATATGCGCCGTGTGCGCTGGCGTGTCCAGTGTCCTGGCACACAGCAAGCCAGACAAAACCTCTTTCTTGGCGCTCACCTTGCGAAGAGATGGACTACAGGCCTTTTGGTTGCTGGGTCTTTTTACATACTTAAAATTGTGTGTTACCATACATGAATTGTTACAAGATAACTACATTTAAAAATAGTGAAAAGTACTGTTAGCCTTAGCCGGTTTTTGTGTTTATTTATCTTCAATGTGCGTTTGTATGTGCGTAGGTGTGAAGGTCTGTGTGTTAGTGTGTGCATGCAGAGGTGTGGAGGTCAGAGGACAACCTTCAGAAATTATATCTCTCCTTCCACCACATGGGATCCAAGAATTGAACTCGGGCTTGGCAGCAAGGACCTTTACTAGTCAAGTCTTGCCAGCTGTCCTTTTTTTGTTTTGTTTTGTTTTGTTTGTTTTTCGAGACAGGGTTCCTCTGTGTAGCCCTGGCTGTCCTGTAGACTGGCCTCGAACTCAGCAATCTGCCTGTCTCTGCCTCCCAAGTGCTGGGATTAAAGGCATGCGCCACCACTGCCTGGCTGCCAGCCATGCTTTTAAAACAGCTTTACTGAGAATTGCAACATATTCATGTACATTGAGTGAAAACCCAGTGCTTTCCAGTGTGCTCACAAGGTTGTATAGCCATCACCACGGCTGATTCTAGGATATTTCATACTCTCCAAAAAAAAAAAAAAAAAAAAAAAAAAAACTTTGTAGCCATAGATCACCTCTGCTTCTGGTCCTGCACCGCCAACCTCAGGCATTCATCTCTTTTCCGTCTACACACTTGCTTCTTCTGGACATCAGAAAGCATCATTCCTTCTACCTGTACCTACAAGCCCCCTGCCAGCATCTCCCCACACCCTAGCCATCTAACTTCAGATGCCCACCCTCCTGCTCTCATGCTATGGCACCATTGTCTCAGATGACACATTTCAGGTTCTAGGGCGTTTCTCTTTCTGCGCCTGGCTAAGCTCAACTTAACATAACATTCTCAGATCTGTCCACAGCATCATGAATGCCGAGACTTCACTTGGTTTTACAACCACCTAGCATTCCATCCTGTACACACGTCACACTTCCTTTGCCTGCCTGCCCATGGGGGCACACTTCGTTGGACTCATGGTCTTTGATTCCCCCCCCCCCCCATGGCACTGGAAAGAAACATGAAACAGCAATTATTTCTTTGAGATGCAGATTTCATATAATATGACAGCACAATCAACAGTGGGTCTGCCAGATTATATGGAGGTTCTGTTTTTAATAGTCGGAGCACTTCTGAAATTGTCTTCTCTATAATGGCAGCTCTTACTGAACTCTCCACCTACCAGGGCAAGGAGTTCGGTTTCTCCCCACACTCATCAGGACTTATTCTTTGTCTCTCAGACAGTGTGGCTAACAGGTTGAGCAGGCGCCTCATGATTTTGAGTTCCTCTTCTGAGTGATTCTGGCTGATTCTCGTGTTCCCAGAGGCCACTCTTTTGTCCTCTTTCACGAATCATCTATGTAGGTCTTCTCAAGAAAGACCTTGTTTTACCTTGCTTACAAATCACCATGCAGTCTTACTTAGTAGAAGAATCTAGGCACCCCCATGTCTGCCCCACATCCTATCTGCTTAAATATCACCATAGCATCCAGAAAGACTCTTACATGTTCATGAGAAACATGAAAATGGAACAGGAGACTAATACTTCCAAATCCTGGTGGGGCCTGTATAGACTTAACTTGGCCAGCCTCTTGCAAAGGTCCTAGAATTTCTAGAGTGCTTCTGCCACACTTGGAAAATGGATGTACAAAAGACAGCTGTACTAACCTGTTCACTAGAACAAGAGCCATGCAATAGTGAGCTTTCCTGAACTTTAAAAGGCCTGGACCCTCATTATATAGCATTTACCGAGAAGGGTGATCAGGAAAATATACCGCTAAGACAAAGCACAAAGGAAAACAGACATGCAAATGACACGACTACATCCTGTCACCGAACCCCCTTATTTTTAGATCAGTCTTGGAATAATGAGCATCTTGGAGTATTTTACACGTATTGATTCGGCTTCCCAGACTGATGATAAAATGTTTCCAAATGAAATTGCTGTGCACTTTGAGGACGGTTATAGCTGACGAACCAGGTGGTAGGCAGTGGTCCTCAACCTTCCTAACACTGCAACCCTTTAATACAGTTCCTCATGTTGCGGTGACCCCCAGCCATACAATTATTCGGTTGCTACTTCATAGCTGTAATTTTGCTACTGTTACGAATCATATGTAAATATTTGATATGCAGAATATCTGACATGCGACCCCAAAGGGGTTGTGACCCACAGGCTGAGAATCACTGATGGTAGGTCATCTTTCCTGGCTTGAAGAAGGGCTCTGCACTAAAACAAGTTGTGTTAAGACTGTAAGTGGCTCTGTGAGCTCCAGGCTTTTGAGTTTACCAGAACCAGGGCGGGTCACAGTGCTGGGCTTGCGTTATTATGGTTACTATCTTCATTATTCTTAACTTTGTTCATGTTTTTAAAATCTTTCCCTCCCCAATGCTTTCTTTCCTCCCTCCCTCCCTCCCTCCCTCCCTCCCTCCCTTCCTTCCTTCCTTCCTTCCTTTCCTTCCTTCATCCCTCCCTCCTCACCTCCCTCTCTTATTTCCTTTATTCCTTTCTTTCCATCTCCTTTTCAAACCTTTCCTTTGCATTTTCAGAAGTACTAAAACTATGAAACTCCCCAGACTTAACCTGATCCCAAGCCTTGGTCAAGCTCCCACACATCTGGCTCTTCAGAGGTGTCTCTCGTGTCCCTTCAGACTTAGATTATACCCCATCCACTGGTGTTTAACATAGTCTCAAGACTTCTCATTCAAAGGCCAAACCATTTGAATGGTGAACAAGGGGCCCTGCCTCTCCAGCTGTGCGTCCACTCTCCCTTGTATAAATCCTAGTTGCCAGACTGGCCTCCTCCTGAGAAGAGGGGGTGCTTTGCATAGCTGTGTTCACCGCCTGGAGGGGCCTCTCTCTTCAGAATGCCGCCTCCCTTTTCTCTTCTGTTATCTTTAACTCTTTGCTAAAATGCTGATTTCTGCTCAAGGCCGTCTCTAACCACCTTAACTGATTTTGTTGTTTTTATTTTAAACTTCACTTCCAGAACTTGGTCTTCCCCATACCTCTCCACCCCACCTCCCCACCCCCGTCCACATTTCTTTTTCAAAAGAACCTGTCACCACCTGCCGCCCACCATGTTTCATTTATTTACTTGTCTACAGTCTGTCTTATTTGAACTAGAAATTAATCTGGGATTTTTTTTTATTCTATTTTTTTTTAGTCTAGTTCAGTCTATTTTATTCAGTGTGGTTTTTCCATCACTAGAGCACACAATAGTCACAAAAAAAAGTGTGACATGGAAAAATGTTGAGAAGTCCAAAAATACACTTTGACGTATGTCAGAATGAGTAAGAATGTGGTCAACCAAGAAAGCATGCTTAACTCGATAGTGAATGTGTGTTTCCAGAAAGTCATCCTGAAATAAACTATTCCATTAACACCGAAGGACAAAATTCTCCATTCGACTGTCGCTGTTAATGGGAAAATGCTTTGATGCGGGGTGATTAAGTGTCCCTGAACCTATTCTGAATATTTTTCTTTCCCCGTTAAGATATAGAAAGCTGTTAGTCTGAAGTCATTTTTTAGCAAAGCAAACAAAATTAGCAAACTTTCAATAGCCAACCTAATTTTACATTCCCCTCTCAAGTAGCCTGAGCATTCTTCCTACCGGGTTGCATCCTCAGCACCGATATAACTTTCTAAATGAAAATCTGCTGTGTAACTGCTTATACAAGGCCCAAGAGTAGAGAGTGTGGCCTCTGTCGTTTTGAAAGTGTTTGGAGTCAGGAAAATCTAAGCTATAGAGATTAAAATGAAAAAGAAAAGTAAGAATCTGTGTCATGTGCTGAATGTGTGCACATGAGTGTGAGTACTGGGGTGTGTGCACATGAGTGTGAGTACTGGGGTGTGTGCACATGAGTGTGAGTACTGGGGTGTGTGCACATGAGTGTGAGTACTGGGATATGTATGTGCATATAAGTGTGAATACTGGGATATGTATGTGCACACAAGTGTGAATACTGGGGTATGTATGTGCACACGAGTGTGAATACTGGGGTATGTATGTGCACACAAGTGTGAGTACTGGGGTGTGTGCGCCTGAGTGTGAGTACTGGGATATGTATGTGCATATGAGTGTGAATACTGGGGTATGTATGTGCACACGAGTGTGAGTACTGGGGTGTGTGCATATGAGTGTGAGTGCTGGGGTGTGTGCACATAGTGTGAGTACTGGGGTGTGTGCACATGAGTGTGAGTGCTAGGGGTATGTATGTGCATATGAATGTGAGTACTGAGGTATATATGTGCATATGAATGTGAGTGCTAGGGGTATGTGCACATGAGTGTGAGTACTGGAGTGTGTGCACATGAGTGTGAATACTGGGGTATGTGCATATGAGTGTGAGTACTAGGGTGGAATGTGCCAAGTATCCCTTGCATACACCAAGCATGTTAGATAGTGACAGCACTAGAGAGTCCAGCAGCCCTCAGCTAGGCAAACTGTTGAGATCATGTTTGGTGGTAAACCTTTTAAAAATATGTTTATGTGTTTTTTCTGGCATGTATGTTGTGTAGCACATGCATGCATTGCCCATGTGGGACAGAAGAGAATGTTACATCCCCTGGAACTGAGATTACAGCCAGGTGTGAACTGCCTGCCATATGAGTGCTAGGAGGCAAACCTCTACAAGAGCAGTCAGTGCTCTTAACCACTAAGCTACCTCTCCAGCCTAGGGTGAAAGAGTTTTCATAAATCATGTGTTACCAATGTTAAAGAACTTCATATTTGCACTGGCTTTGACGTTTCTAATTCATGTTCAAGGCTGACTAGCACAATGCCTCCATGCCTGGCTTGCATATCATAGCACTCTCGAATGGGGGAGTGTATTTGTGAACATGATGGTCTTTTAACATTTCAGAGGAGACTGAAAATTGTCTGCTTCCTTTTCTGTAAAATAAATACAAAGAAGGCTTTGGTCCTCTTCCCAATAAACTGTTGGGCCATCTTTTCCAGGTTTTTCTAAGAGTGAAACACTGGAAAATCATTCGCCATACGCTGACTGGTTTCAGATCGCCAGACGGGAGCCATGGCAGTATTCATGGCTGACGGTGACGTGTGAGTTATAAATCCCAAAATGATTCCGTGTAATACTCTAAGACATGAACACAGGCTGGGCATGGTGGCGCTCACCTTTAATCCCAGTACTTGGCAGAGGCAGGCGGATTTCTGAGTTCGAGGCCAGCCTGGTCTACAGAGTGAGTTCCAGGACACAGGAAACTCAATGCCCCAAGAGTAGGCTTTCAGAATTTTGGTTTGATTTGGTTTGATTTGGTTTGGCTTTGTGCTCTAGGAAATCTCAAAGCTTCTGGGGGGGGGGGGATGCATTTCTTGTTAAGAACAGGAGACCTTTCTGGATTCAGCAGCATCTGGACACACAACCTTGAGCAACATGCGAAGAGGTTTTTAGTTTTCCTTCAGTGCCATAGATGAACTGCTAAGTCTGTGACTCTTGGGTACCATCTCATGGATGTAAAGTATGTGTGGTGTTGCTGTGGTACCAACTCACCTCCAAGAGCTTCAATAAATTAGCACACAATGAAAAAAGGTGCCGCATAGGGCGCCAACACTGATTGAAAGCGCAGGCAGCTGATATCGGTAGTCACGCTCACTACTGACCACACAGGCTTTTCCACTGGGTTCCTAGCTGACTCCTCTAAACTGTGATTTTTTTTTTTTCTCCAAACTCATACTATGTTCAGATTCACCAGTGTTCCTTCATTGTTTAGAATTTGTAAATGCCTCCAGCACAGATATCTGCATCAAAACGTTCCAGACTAGATCTGCTTTTCTGATCTAATCTCCTTTGCTACTAAAACCTCTCAGGTGCCTTGCTTGAAGATAAAATATCACAGAGCTGGGGCTGGCCTTAGTCTCCTCAAGCCTCAGTTCCTGAGTGTTGCCATTACATACCCAGGTCCCCACGCTGCCTGCAGCTCCTATTTCCAAATCCGAATCTTCCCTGACCCCGTCAGCATTAGTAAAGCAGATCTTAACAAGGAAGGTGCTGTCTTTACTGTTCTCACTGCTGTGGCAAAGACCTGGCAAGATCAACTTAGGGAGAGCTTGTTTGGGCTCACGGTTCTAGGGTGGTACAGTCCACCATGGCGGGGAGCAAGGGCAGGCTTGGCTGCAGAAGTCTGTGGCTGCTGGTCACATTGCACCAACATTGCAGAGAGAGGATGCTGCTGTCTATTTTACTGTCTTTGTTTTATTCAGTTGATGATCTCCTACTTAACGGTTCCTTCCTCCTCCAGGGTGTGTCACCAGTTAAATCTCTTTGGATCTGTCATACCCAAAGACTGGTTTCAGGCGATTCTAACTTGTCAGGTTGACAATGAAGGTGAACCGTCACAGATTATGGACCTGAGTGTCCTATCTATTTCTTGGGTCTTTGGGGCAAGTTGTCACAACCCTTTGACAACTATGTCACAGTGTTCTCTCTGGCATTTTCAATATGGCTTTTGAAACAGGGCAACATTGTACCTCAAAACAGCTTCCATCTAGTCTCAGAGATTGTTGGGGGGGGGCCTTCTTCCCTCACTTCCAGTAAGGAACCCTCTTACATGAAAGTCCAGATGACATTGTCTGATAAATGTATGTCTGATTCTCTGAGACAGTACCCACCCCTCTCGCCTCACATTCTGCTTGTTCCTGCATCTGGTGCTGAGACCACCTCCAAGAAAAGAATCCTCTTGCTAATGACATTACCCCTTTGTGTGTCTCTTAGTTTTGGAAGGTACTTTCTAGCGTGCAAAAATAGAGGCACACCCAGGTCACTCCCCAATAAAGAGAAATGTATCAATGTGTTCTGCAGAGAGGCAGAAAAAGAGCAAATGGCACTTCAAGTGAACAAAGCCATGATCTCTGAGACAGCATGGGACTCAGAGGCTCCAGCTGCCTGTTTAGGGAGTCGCCCTTGTCTGCTTCCTCGGAGGACATGCCGCCAGATGTTCCTGCTTCAGGTTTGCTGAGATCCTGGCGATGTAGCAGCCTTCCATCCCTGCTTCTCAGCTCCATCCATGCCATCTACAAATTCCCTCTCCTGGAGCTCCCCCTTTAAAGTCTAGACAGTGAACTTCAATGACCTGGCCACCGAGTAGCTTATCATAGGACATATGTGTTGAGCAGAGCTCATGGCTCTGGCGACCTGAAGAGAGACATGATATATTCATTTAAAGAAAAGTTGAAGCTATTTCACTTTGAATGGGATCGTAAGTATATTAGGTAATCAGAACTCCTCCTTAGACCTAAAGCAATTTTATTTACACACTGTGTTCTGCTCCCACTTGACTTTAAGATCTGGAGCAATGATCTTACTCCACTCATCTCTGAGTCCTCCGCAGAGAGTGGAGTAGTGCTATTATAGTCCAATAAAAATACATTACTGTGTACCTAGATCATATACTCCAAATACATCTATCCTACCTGGCAAAGTACTGTGACTTATTATCTAGTATTGGATAATAATCCTCAAAGGAGGATTACCAATGTTCTTAGTAACATTCATGTTCAGAGAGTTTCAGTCTTTGACTCTCCGTTATAGCCAAGCAAGTTCAAGGTCAAAGTCAGATAGAAGCACAGGTGGGGGTCACCTGCCAGTGCCCTTTTCTCTTCACTATAGACTGTGTTATTTTGCCTCTCTTGTGCTAAGCAAGTCTCTGTTGCAAAGCTTTTGGACCATTAACAGAGACAAACATCTTTACCCCGAACTTTACATGTGGGTCAGCATTTTCCATCATGAAAATGTAAATAGTCTTAATGGCTTAAGTGGCATTCTGAGTTTAACTACCAGTGCTCACCAATTATTTGCAGGTCCAACGGTGTCACTGTGAGCATCCACTGACACCCTCAGCAATCAGAGACAATTCAAGAATCTCAATCTCACGCACCATCTGGCCCTTGCTCCTGTAGGGACCCATGGGAGCTGCCAGCTTGCTTAAAGTCAGAGCTATCCTTGGCACAGAGAGTTACTCTAAAACAACTCTCTCCCGTGTTTACTTGGGAATAAGGACTCATAACACCGTGTTAAACAGCACAGATTGCTTTTATTTTAGGAGATGGCTTTCTCTCTTGGAGAATTTATCCTTTGTGGTACTCAAGTGGAGCTTTATAGTGCAACGCTAGTTACTTTACAAGACATAAAGGAGAAGGCAGAGCTGACAGCCCAGGCTGCTCTTCACTCCTACAGTCAGTGTGGGGAAGATTCAAGAGCTTGGATGGCCGCTCATGCCCTATTTGTTTACTGATAGGGGAATTTCCCTTCAAGTGTGAGCAGTTTCAGAAATTCCATGACCTGTACAAGAGAGTGAGCCACACATACCCTCCCGTAGGTTTGGAGCTCCCAAGATTCTGTGCTGTTACGTTTCCTCCTCTTCTTGATTATCTCACTATAACCGTTGCCCCAAATGGACAATATCCACACCAGTGTTGGTTTATTTTTTTAAGATATTAGATATTTAAATTATCTGTGATAATTTATATCTGGAATTCAATGATAAGAGTCTAACACGGAAATGGCCACTTTAAAGACCAGAGATGCAAAAGTCACAGATCCACACCCACAGCCAACTCCTTCTGACACTATTGGTCTCCTGTGTGGACTGGTATTACTAGGAGGTACAAATGTGGTTCCTCCACTCTTTCAGCATCATTATAGCCCGGAACAGACCAAAAAGGACCAAGCATTTGTCCTCAGCCTTTGTAAATCATCTCAAGACTGTCCTGCCCCCACTTCATTTAACTCCATGGGAGGACTAACCATCACACAGTCTTGCTTTTAGGTTGCTTTGAGAACAGGGTTTATGTAGCCCAGGATAGCCTAGAATGTACTATGTAGCCAAGACTTCCCTTAAACTTCTGGTCTTCCTACTGCTACTCATCAAAGGATGAGGTTAGAGGTGAGGTCACACTTTCAGGTTATGCAGGATGGGGTTGAACCCAGCACCTCCTGGATACTGAGCAAGCACTTCACATTTCCAGCCACAGAGAGTCATATTTTGTTCATCACTCATTGATTCATTTATTCATTCAGCAAATATCAAAAGAATACCTACTGTGTATATCAGTCTATAAAGGATTTAGCAATAACATTTAAAAAATAAAACAATAAAAATAAAATTCCTGTCCTCACAAAGCTTATCAGATAGGTGATTGCACACTGTTGCTTTTCTGACTCGATTGACCATATGTTTCCCCCATGAGGACATCTCTGTGCCTTATGCATTTATTCTCTGACACACAGTCCAGCCTTGTTTAGTGCCTGGTGGTCAGTACATGGCTATAGCATTGAATCAATATTTATCTATGTTTAGTGAAGATGTCCATTTGGCTATAGAGTGTCTCCCAAGGGGTTATGGGCTGGAATCTGAGCCCCTAGTACGGTGGAATTGATGTAGTGAGCATTTAAAGAGAGATGTAGCTAGCACAAGACAATCAGGTGATGACCATGTTCTGCTGGACTCTGAGAGTGAGTTCTTTCACAAAAATACACGTGCATTATAATCAGGGTCACCCCACAGACATGACCCCTTCTACACATAGCTAGAGGGGTCCTCGCCAGAGGCCAGACAGATAAGGCCATTTGTTCTAGCTCAATCTCCAGTCTGTGAGCTCAATAAACCCCTTTATTTATAAGTTTACCCACCACCAACATTCTGTCATAGTAGCAGATAACAGATAGTATCTTATCCCTAAAGTCAGAAAGAACATTACTGAAGACCCATTCAAGGGTAATGTGGAACATGAAAGGACTCTGACAGCGGGTTGGGTATGGGGAGCAGAAGGCCTGCAGCTTGGTCCCCTAAGCACAGGGATAACATGTCTACAATGTGCTCAGGGTGTTGGCTGAGCAGAGACAGAGATTTCCACAGACCTAGAGAGTCATCTAAGAGGGACCTGAAAGCCCTCTTTCAACAACAGCTAAGTGTGCGAGCCTACAGAAGCTGGCCGGAAGCCACTGTGCCCACAGTAAGTGGGTGGGTCACACAGAGAGATACAGACATGCTTGCAGTGATAGGAATCAATGTCAGAACTACATCTTCTGGCTAGAGATGGAGGTAAAGGAAGGACGGGGTAGAGATGAAAATGGATAAGGAGGTATCCCTAAAACATAGAAGCCTAGTAATGACAAACAAACCGTGGGCAGAGGGAAGGGGCTCTGAAGTGGGGCTTCTGGCCATGACAGAGGCAAGGGATGGTGCACAGCTCTTAGGGCCTTTGTTTGGTTTCGATGTAGGGTCTCACTCCATGGCCCAAGCTGGCTTCGAACTGTGCCAATACTTTAACCTTCTGAGTGCTGCAGCTAGACCTGAGCCACCACATCCAACGTAGCAGCCCTGGTGAAGGGGTTGAGCTGTAGACTGAGAATTGCCAGATCCAGCAATCAGTTCAAACTTTCTGGCCTGTAAGTGCTACACAGGCTGCTCAGGGAGGAAAGTCATCAGCACCCTTACCCAGATGCGAACTCCAAGAGGTACGGTAACATCTGGTCTACCAAGAAATGTTTACGGGTGGAATAGTGCCACATGTGTTGGACTTTCAGATTTGATTTTAAACCCATTTCACAGGAAGACACACACACTTAGGACTGCAAATCTGACCAAGAACCCACGGCTGGGAAATTCACAGGCCACAGGGATCAACTTGCTACTGTTGTTTTGCTAAATGGATGTAGAATCAAACTGCCTTCTCTCATGTATCTCTCTCCCTGTAGATAGAGGCAGCTTTGAAGTCATCATAGCAGCTTCTCTATGTAGTAGATGGTTCAAGGGCAGAGACTGTCTGTGGAAGGCTCAGGCACAGTGAGACACCCGAATCACACCACGCCAAGGCTCAGAGAACTGTCTCCTAAGAGCACAGAAAGATTGTTAGAGCCAGCGGTTAGGAGGACTCAGTAAGACAGCGTCTTCTGGACATGGCAGGATCATCACCTCCATGAACTCACAGTGGCCGTGACGGCCTGCACAGATCAAGCTAGTCAACATTCCAGCATGCAGGGGGGAGGGGCTTGTGGCCCTCCCATTCCATCATGCAAGGAGGGAGGGGCTTGTGGCCCTCCCACATGCCTACCTGAGGAACACAGACAGTGAGGGGCTGCTCGTAGAGGAAGATCAGGTTTTGTTAATGGTATGCCCTCCCCCCCCACACCAATCCTGCGCCAGTGGATGGTCCACACCATGTGTATTTGGTAGCACAAATTGGACTCAGTGAGGTAAAGCATGAAGTTTGGGAGGAGAGAGTGGGAGGTGGATCCTGATGGAGTTAGAGGAAAGAACGGGGGGGGGGGGAGTGATATAATCAAAATACATTTTATGGATGTATGAAACTCTCAAAGAAATAATTTAAAATTATATATTCAAAAACCTAAGCTTTCAGTGTAGCTTAGATGTTTTCTAATAAGACACAGATGTAGCACTATATGTATGCTACAGCACAAAACAGACCCTAGAACTTCCTAGTATATGACATAGTATCAATATTTACAAATGTCATACAGCTGCTTAGGATTGTGCTACGAGGATATGACTTTTTCCAGTGTATTGTTAAGTGAAAGTAGATTTCCAAATTCTATGATCCTATTTTTGTAATAGATAAATATTTGCATATGTACACGGGAAATGCCTAGAAGGCTGTGCCTTGAACTATAGATGATAAACTGTATGAAATGAAGAACTCCTGGTGCTGGGGAGGTGACTCAGTGGCTGAGAGTGTCTGCCGTGCAAACATCAGGACCCATGTTCAAACACCCAGCACCCAGACAAAGAGTTGGCCATGACTTCTCTTGTCCTGGGGCAGCAGAGACAGGGCTCTCTGGACAAGTAGCCTAACTCACATGGTAAGCTTCCAGTTCAGCGCGAGAGACCCTGTCTCAGCCCAGTGAGACAGAGCAGGAGAGAGGAAGACGTCTCAAACACTGCTCCAGCTTTTACATGTGTCATAGTCATATACGGCATAGTCAAGGGTGTTTACAGACACATACACACATACACAGATAGATATACGCACAGATGCATACACTCATACACACACAGATACACAAACTTATACTTACAGATACACATGCATATGCCCATACACAGACAAGCACACACACACACATGCACATACATGCATACACACAGACGCAGATGCCCGTACATACACAGACACACATGCATACACACTAAGGCAGAAAAACTGCTTATGCTTAACTTTAATTTCCTTTTACGTTTATGACAATACAACCACGCATGGCTTCTAGAAATAGAAATAAAGAGCAAAGGGAATGGAGAGTGAACAGGTTCAGGGACCCTCTTTTCTCTCTTCAATGTTTCCTTTTATTCCTAGAGTGATTAGAGATAAAATTCTTAAAGAATACTTGGCTTGCTCTTTCAAGTGATGGCTATTCACTAAGCACCCACTTGGAGCAGATCCTGTTAGCTTAAGGTGTGCCCGTGAGTGGAGCAGATGTGGCCTCTACTAGAGCAGAGCCCGGAGAGGAAGAGAAGAGCTCTCTTAGCCCTTGGCTATCTAAGCCTGGCTTTGGTTCACACTTTGATAAAGCTACCAAGTGAAGTGCCCAACAACCTATCACGTCTTCCCACCACGGTCTGGGCTCCCACAAGTTGTCCTTTAAATTGTCACAGTCCCCCTATGACTGTTCTCTCTCCCCCTTGAATCGAGAAGTGCAGTAAGGACTTTCTGAATTGTCTTGTACAAATAATTTATCCATTTGAAGGAGGAATTTTTGTGGCGCATGTTAGCAGTATGGCTGGTACAGGCAGAGAAGGTTAAAGGGCCGGTGTGTAGGCGTTGAGATGATTCATTATCAATGCTCCTCACCTTGTTCTTCAGTCATGTGACATTCCAGCCCTGGCCTGGAACTGTTAGTCTCTGTGCCTCGTGCTGATTGAACACTAGAATGAAGACGACAGCTGGCCATCGGTGATGTCACTTCAACCATCAACCTGGCTGGCTTAACAATCACAGGTCATTCATGAGGAGCACCTGGGATGTCTGTGAGGCTATGGGTGTTTCCTCAGAGGGTTAAAGGAGACGATTTGCCTGAATGTGGGCAGCAGCGACCACGGGCAGATCCCCAGGCTAAGACAATACCAGGAAGAAAGCCAGAGGAGCCCCAGCATCCACGTCTCTCTGCTTTCTGATCCACCCGGATGTGAACAAGCAGCCCCACCCTCCCACCACCGTGCCTCCTTCACTGGGATGGACTGTGTCCCCTCACAGTTTGAGACCAAAGAAGCTTATCCTCCTATAATTGCCTCTTGTGAGGTATTTGGTCACATTGATTATAAAAAGCTGCAAGTTATTAGATCTCATCAGCTAACTGATGATATCTACCCATTGTATTCCCCAGAGACCTCCAGGAAAAAGGGGGGCTTCTGGCCATTCATTCAACATGACCACTGTGCATGCTCTTATCTTGGGTTGAACTGAGGGACAACGAACAAGCAGGCCATGCTGTACTAGAAAATCAGACGATCACATTTACACAATGGTTCCAGTCTTCCCGGTTCCAAGCCTCAGAATGCTAAGGCCACGAAGCACAGGTACTTTGTACTGAGACGGAGACAGAGTGAGTTTGTCTTCCATATTCCTTGTGTGCGTGTCATCTCTGTACCCGAGTGTAAGGGTCTTCGTGTCCGTGTACTCACATGCACACATGCAGAGGCCAGAGTCAGGTGTCTTCCTCCACTGTTGTCTACTCCATCGCTTTGGAACATGGTCTCTCACTGAACCCAAACCTCCCTCCCCGTTTTGGCTAGGCTGGCTAGGCAGCACGCTCCAGGATCCACTTGTCTCTGCCCCGAAATTCTGGAGTTACAGATACACGCAGCTATATATATCTGTCTTGTTATGTGGGCGCTGGGGACTCAACCTCACTCTTCCCCTCTGAGCCATCTCTCTGGTCTCCACTGAGTCTCCCTAGCCTCTGATTTAATTTGATTTTTTACAAACAAGTGTTATGTTTTAGCTCAGTTCTACATTTACATGAAAGCTGTGGAAACTGGCTCAAGGATGTAGCTTGGTGGAAGACTGCTTGATTCTTGTGCATGGATCCCTGGGCTCAATTCTTACACACTGCAGAGAAAACAGCTAGAGAAATGATTCCATTCAGTAATCTTTGAACGTGTTCGGCAATGAGCACGTGACTTCGCCTGCTTAGCTTCCAATGTCCTTATCTTCAAGATGAGATCTACAGAGCCGTTTTATGAGTTTGTCATAGTAACTTTCTTAAACCTTCATTCTTTTTTTTTTAATTAGGTATTTTCCTCATTTACATTTTCAATGCTATCCCAAAGGTCCCCCATACCCTCCCCCACCAATTTTTTTTTTAAACCTTCATTCTTGTTGCGCAACAAATGTCAGCCTTGCTCTCAGCTGTGTGACTGGGTTTCTTTAAAGACTGCTTGTCATTCCTGGATGGACAGGCCAGTCCTTTATGACTTCGCAGCCTCTGTGTCATCTGTCCCAGCCTCTTGGGTAGTGGCCACACCCCACCAGGACTCAGATTACTTAAGAGTTGTGTTCCAATTAGAAAAGGAAAGTTCTTATTCTAGGAATTACTGACTATGTCACCGTGAAATTGGAGCCATTTCAAAGAGCTGACACACTTAGAAGGCTGGAAGGAACTAGAACCACGTGCTTCATGTTCTCCGGCATGGTTGCTCCCCAGCCGGCTGAATTCACCTAGAAATGAGTAAGATCAACTGACTCGCTCGTGTGAGAAGAGTCAGCCATCAGACCGGAGTAAAAGAAGATTTTCAAGACCCTGTCTCCTGTGATGCTTCATGCTGGGCTGAAAAATGAGCACAGACACATATAGTTTTTTTTTTTTTTTCTTCTAAAACCAAACCCCACACCTCTTTGACTTTTATTTGTAAAGAATCTTCCTAGTTTTGAAAATTACTTAGAGTCATTATTATGGGGAACTGTCCATTATTATTTTTTAAGATAATCATTTTTGGATCTTAGCAGTATACCAAGAACCATGCCAAAGGGTGGTATTTTCGAATCAGCCTCATCATGTCCTCTATGCAGATGGCCGTGTTTATGGGCCTGTTTCCAGAACCCGTGTCTTTAGGCCCAACAATGACTGTTAATGAGGCTTTAGCAAATTCTCTGGGGCTGACCACAGGTAGGAATACCTTTGCTGGGTATTGGTCTGATGGTCTGATGATGTAGACAATGAGGAATAAGGCAGCCGTGGATCTCCACAGAGCAGAGCAGAGGTAAGACAAACTGGGAGTTGTTGTAATAAAATTTGATGAGACTTATAAAGTCTGGAGTCTCACAGCAGTCAAGTCAAAGCGTAGTTTGATGGTGACAGTGTGAGGAGCTGACGCTCACTATGAGAAATGTGGGTTGTTGACAACATATGCCATTGAATCCACAAACCTACAGTCCTTTAAGGCCTCCTTTCGGCCCCCACACTTTACCCTTCCCCTCCTTTCTCCTCAACTCTTTTCTTTTTATACCTTTTCCCCTTGGCCCCTTTTCTTTTATACCTAAGTTAAGAACATAGTTTCTTTTTCATTAGTATTCAAATTGCTATCTCTGTTTTTAACTGGAATTGGGGAGCTTCCTCAGGTCAGAAGGCACTTTCACTAGAAACAACCAGAAACAAACTAACCAGAAACTGAGTTCAAACACTTAGTGAGCCTCTTTACGATGATCAGTTCTTATTAAACAATACAGACTTAGGCAAAATGAGTCAGAAATAAGGATATCGCATATCCCGAGACCATTTGAACTCTAAGAAGTATTTTCTATTATTAAAGTAGTTCACCAGGCAGTGGTGGCACACACCTTTAATCCCAGCACTCGGGAGGCAGAGGCAGGTGGATTTCTCAGTTTGAGGCCAGCCTGGTCTACAGAGTGAGTTCCAGGACAGCCAGGGCTACACAGAGAAACCCTGTCTGGACAAACCAAAAAAAAAAAAAAAAAAAAAAAAGTAGTTCACTTGTTTTTGCCCAGTCCAAAATATTGGAAAAACAATGTAAAATACATTCTGAAACTCATATCCCAAGAGGTCTGTCCGTCTTCCAATTTCTTAGAACAGGTGTCTTATTTCCATACCTAAATTTATGCAGTTTGGGGCTTCACCTGGATGGGGGGGGGGGGGAAGAGCAGACTTTCTTGCAAAATCAAGCAAGCAAACAAAGGAATTCCCCCACCTCCACTCCCCTTGCCCTGCACTTTAAAGCTAGATAGAGAAGTCACCTAACTGAAACTTCAAAACAATGTGGCCTTGGATTTGAGTTTCAGTCTGGCGGTTTGAGGTTTGTAGGACCCCCAAGGCCACACACAGCATGTAGAGTGCCTTGTCTGTCCCAGATGACTTCTGCTATTATCGTGTTAATTTGATCCTTTGAAGGTGCAAAGAATTAGAAATAACCACCTGATCATCTGTTCCAGGTTTGCTTAAAAGCGAATGGTGGGGAAAAGTAGGTAAAAGTTGAAGGGCCTGTTGACTGGCTAATGGAGAACTCACTAGCCTGTCTTGGCCATCGGGCGGGCGAGCTGTGAGGAACAGCTCCAGCCAGGGCGCCTCCGTTCCCCTCCCTTGACCAGCACTCAGCTCCCCTCCCGTGACGTCACGGGAGACCTTGGCTCCTTGCCACGCCCATGACTCAGCTCTAGCGTCTGCTTTTCTCCACCTGCTTATTTTCTAATTACTACCACTGACTTCGCTCACTTTCTCTCAGTCTTGCGGCTTTGCTTACTCATGGCTTCTGTTTCCTGTCTTCCTTCCCTCCACTTCTGCATTTACCCAGCGTTGACCCTCCCAGGATGTTTCCTACGCAAACTCTGCAAGACAAAAGAAAGTTGAGTGCTACATCCCAGGCCAGGAGACTTCAGGTCCCATGCCCTCCCTGACTAATTAGCAAGTCTCAACAACAGCAAGGACGTAGCAACACACCTCTAGGGAGCATCTCACCAAGCCACTGTGATGCTTTGCACGGGAGAGACACAAACTGTTGTAACCAAAGACACTTAGCCTGAAAGACTGCTCGGTGTTTATCATTCAATTTTGAAACTAAACAAAGCCTGGTGTTAAGGTATGTTAGTGGTCCTCATCACTGCAGAACCTACCGAATATGGAAAAGTCTAAAGCTTGGCTGGTAAACCCTGCCAAAAGTGAGCCGCTTTGGCCGAATTGTCTTTGCTTAGGAGAGTTAGTGGTATTGGTATATGCATTGAAGGAAGATTGCTGACTTTAGAAAAAGTAGAGTAGGAAGCGAACAAGAAATGCGTCCTTAGTTTCCCACCTCGGGATGCTACAAGGAAGTGGGAAGGCAGAAACAGGACTAGGATCAAAACCACAAAACCGGCTACTCACCCAGAGCCCAGGCTTTCTGGGCAGGACTTCGTATGTGCACAGGCATATCTTTTTCTTTGCTGGAGGAAGATTCCATAGTGTAACAAAGAGTTTGAAACTCTCATTAGAGAATCTCCAACCCCAGCTCCAGGCGCTTATTCTGCCAATACGATTTCGCCATTTCCTCCCTTAAACAATGTGAGTGACAGAAGCTCTGTCCTAGGTTTGACGTGGGGTATAAAGAAAGGCCTCGGGCCGCATATCAGGAGGAAGGCTTGCGTTAACTCTTGTCAAATGTTAAGCATGCCCAGTCATGCATTAATCAATCCTTCATGACTGACTGAGAGGGGCAACTTCCATCACACCCATAAATAAAGCCGCAGACTGTGGGGTGTGCACAGTGTTTGGCAGGGAAACATTTATAAGTGATTTGTCATAAGGATATTCATATCTATTACAGACATTGATTTTGTTGTAAGAATCTAATGTTTTGAGCCTTTTTTTTTTTTTTTTTTTTTTTTTTTGGCTGTACAATCAAGGGCTTAGGAAGAAGATAAGGAGGAGACATTACCTCACAGGCTATCCACACATATTATCTCTATATAATTTAGTTGTGATTATAATTATAATTCCCTAAAAAGCACTCATGGCTTTTCAAATATGAGGTATTACCATTTTGTAATTATTAATCACTCCAAGCTTCTCTGTATTCTTTCTTAAGAGCGTCTGAAAACACTAATTTTATCTGATTGATAAGGTTTTCCTTTCAGATTCTTTCCAACGATGAAATCGTGTAAAGCCCAGCTCAATAGACATCAAACCGCAGACGTGACTACACATCTCTTTCTGTTCCCCGTGTGTTGGTGATTCTCACTGATGTCGCACTAACAAGGGCCAAGTAGGGCCGAAGGAGTTTATTTTGCCTTCTCTTTCTGGAGGGAGACAGCCTATCACAGAGAGGGGGGCATAGCAGCAGACATCCATGAGCGAAGCCTTAATGGCAGAAGCAGGAGGCCACTTGGCTATGCTCCATCTACACTCAGAAAGTAGAATTTGAATGAGAAGAGAGACCCAGTTACAAAGTTCAGGCCTGTCCCCAGGGATCTCTCCCTTCACCTTCTAAAAGTTCCACGACCTTCTCAAACTTGGAAGGTTCCCAGTTGGGAGCAAATAAGCAAATCTATGAGCCCACGGGTGATGTAATTCCTTATTCAAACTACAGCAACCAATCTTTGAGGAGTCAAGATTCGACGACTTGCTGAAATTCTGTATCATTTTAAGTATTATACTTATTTAAGTTACTTTTTTAGTAGACGAGGAAATCAGACACCGGGAAGGTATACAGACTCACACCAGAGATAAAGCTGGGGCCATGAAAACACAGATCTGTGGACTCCATCAGTCTGCCTGCCATCAGGACCAGCAGGCTAACCATGCATACCAGTGACCAGCCACATGGACCAGGGAACTGTACCAGACAATTCCACCAGTGACCAGTCAACTGCATCAGTGGAGTAGCCTGCATCAGTGACCAGCCACTTACACTAGTGGGCCAGACACTGGCACAGGTTGGTGACTCATTGAATGGGAAGTGTAGCTGGACTCAGAAGAAAAGCACAAGAGCTGTAGCAGTGGATCAACAGTTAAAGACCTTGCTGCTCTTCCAGAGGACATGGATTTGGTTCAAGGCACCAACATGGCAGCTCACAACCATCTGGACTGGAAATGGCCAGACAGTTGGCTACGGATCAATTCTCTCATGGGTGTGGGAACACCCAAAGGGTTTGTGTGAGTTGGAAGACCTGGTTCTAAGGTGGATCGTTCACATGGTGACATTGACACCAGCTGCAGGTACATGGCCTTCGTCACCTCCCATAGGAGCTTCTTCATGGGACTACTTGAGTGATGTCAGGCAGCTACTTCTTTAGAGCAATCAAGAGACAGTGACAGTAGTCACACACCATCAGGTCTATATGTGTGTGTCAATCATATACTTCCAAACCTTTACTTCCGGGGAGGTATGGCACCTGCAATGCTGATCTGGGCCATTTGCCGCCCGAACAAATATCAGATGAAAATGATACAAAGCTTGTAACTTTTAAACTTTGCAAACAGATATAAGAGGCATCTTTGAAGGAGAGCTTCCCCGCCATCTTAATTCCAACTGGAGAACGTTGGAGGGGAAAACTTGGTCAGACGTGTACCGTATGATCATTCCACTGACCCCTGATTTGGTTGTTCTAACCAGAACCACTTGCTCAGAGCTCAAAGCAAAGAGAGTGTGTGGACATGAGCTCAATGCCCAGCACTCATGTAATAGCAGGGTGGTGCTGCAGGCAGGGTGTGCTGGGCAACAGACAGGAGGATCCTGGGCCTTGCTGGCCAGCCAACACTGCTGAATTGATGAGCTCAGCAGTCAGTGAGAGGCTCCTTTAGAAACTGAAGAACAATAGAAAAAGGCACTTGGTATTGACCTCTGACCTCTAGACATATGGGCACGTGCACCAGCACACACACACACACACACACACACACACACAAACACATCTATAGCACAATATTAAGATGAATAAATTGATGTTGGTATGACCAGTACCTTTAGATCTTCCCACTTATGAGCACGCACCTCTGTGTGCTTGTGTCTAGCTCTGTGTGGTATCCCCACATTACTGAAGAGAAAACAGAGCCCTGTAAGACTAACTTTCCCTTGGTCATTCAGTGTGCGAATGGGGAAAGTAAGATCTGGGCAAGTTGCTACCAGAGTCAGTCAGTGTACTGCTTTATTTTAAGCCCTACTGTGTCTCACTGTAGCCCCCTGCAGTAGCCAGGGTGAGTGGGTAACAAACCTAGAGAAAATGTGGTCACGAATGCACGTAAGGATCAGGAAACTAGGGAAATAAACACACTAAAAAGTCACAGCAATTGTGCACACCTATGCCTGTGTGAGCAGCTGTGTGCACTCTCCTCACCTGTCTCCCACGGCTGACGCTTTCCCATCTTCATGCAAACATTCTTGATGCCATCCACGATGAGAAATCAGCTAACCTCACATGCTCTTTGCCTCAGATCCTCTCTGATGACCTCAGATTGCTGTGCACCCTCGGGACAGCATCGTGAAGTTGTCAGTGCTCCCCGATGCTCCTCATCTTGTCCTCTTACTTCTCTGTGTGCTGTGGCCAGGTGGATGTGCTATCAGGATAACCTTTTGCTGAGGCCACCAGGTTAGCTCATCATTCCAAATCTTCACAGCTCAACCTCCTGTCTGTTGTTTATTTGATCCATCTTCCTAGGATTCCTGGACACATAAGTTCCTCCAGTCTCAGTATCTTCTTCCCTCCCTCCTCCCCCCTCCCTCTTCCCTCCTCCCTCCCTCTTACTTCCTTCCTCCCTCTCACCTCCTTCCTTCTTCCCTCTTCCCTCCTTCCTTCCTCCCTCCCTCCCTCCCTCCCTCCCTCCCTCCCTCTTCCTCCCTTGCTCCTCCCCTCCCTCCTCCCTTGCTCCTCCCCTCCCTCCTCCCTCCCTCTTCCTTCCTTCCTCCCTCTTCCCTCCTTCCTGCTTCCCTCTTCCCTCCTTCCTGCTTCCCTCCTCCCTCCCTCCCTCCCTCGTTCCTCCCCTCCCTCCTCCCTCCCTCCTCCTCCTCCCTCCCTCCTTGCTCTTAGTGCCCACATGCAAACCTTCTCTCAGTAAAAGAGAAGCATCATGCACCCAAGTCAGAAACCACACCCTCCTCGATCCCTACCCAGTTCCCACACACAACTGACCAACAGACATCATTTCCAACACCTTCCCCCCTGAGGGTGTCTAGTCCTCACCAGCTGCTCTCCCACGCTATCTGTAGACTTGGATAAGTCTCTTTTCAGTTGCAAGTAAGGCCCAACCAAACACCTTTTATTGCAACACCCTCTCCCCAAGACCTGCATGCTGGCTCCTGCCTCTGCAAGGTCTCGCTCCCCCCCCCCCCCCCCCCCCGATGCCTGTTTCTCATTGCCTTCTATAGCTGTCTAGAATATTTCCCCCTGGCTTCGCTGACAGAATGCACTATTCATTTTGTCAAGTGTCAGCTGGAAGAAACTCTCCCAAACGCTCTCTCTGCTAGGCATACTTAATTGTTCAATAACTGTTCCTTCCATATTCGGAGCTTGAGTTCAAGCCTGTGCCCTTGGTGTTTAAGACTCTGCCCCCTCGGTTTCCTAGGGATGTTCTGATTTACCTTTTCTTTCAGTCTTGCAGTCTCTTCCTCATTTTCCCACTACCTGAGTAGAAGTGATGATGCTCTGTTCCCCACTGCCCTCTCCTCCTAGTGTGTCCCCACTGCCCTCTCCTCCTAGTGTGTCCCCACTGCCCTCTCCTCCTAGTGTGTCCCCACTGCCCTCTCCTCCTAGTGTGTCCCCACTGCCCTCTCCTCCTAGTGTGTCCCCACTGCCCTCTCCTCCTAGTGTGTCCCCACTGCCCTCTCCTCCTAGTGTGTCCCCACTGCCCTCTCCTCCTAGTGTGTCCCCACTGCCCTCTCCTCCTAGTGTGTCCCCACTGCCCTCTCCTCCTAGTGTGTCCCCACTGTCCTCTCCTCCTAGTGTGTCCCCACTGCCCTCTCCTCCTAGTGTGTCCCCACTGTCCTCTCCTCCTAGTGTGTCCCCACTGCCCTCTCCTCCTAGTGTGTCCCCACTGCCCTCTCCTCCTAGTGTGTCCCCACTGTCCTCTCCTTCTAGTGTGTCCCCACTGCCCTCTCCTCCTAGTGTGTCCCTACTGCCCTCTCCTCCTAGTGTGTCCCCACTGCCCTCTCCTCCTAGTGTGCCCCCCACTGCCCTCTCCTCCTAGTTCTATCTCTGCACCAGTTGGCATTATCTGTGATTATTATTATTTTATATTTTTAACTTTTATGTGTATGTTTGTCTGCATGTGCATATGTGTATCACCTATGTGCCTAGTACCCCTGGAGGTCAGAAGAGGGCATTAGGTGCCCTGGGACGAGATCACAGATGGTTGTGAGCAGTGGAGTGTGCGCTGGGAATGGAACCCAGGTTCTCTGCAAGAACAGCAGGTGCCGTGACACGCTAAGTCATCCTTTAGGCCTATCCATCTGTGGTTGTTTAAGTCATTTATCTATATGGGTGGGTTTCTAAGTTCCCCAGTTAAATATATATATATATATATATTCTAGCATTCAGTAAACCCGAAATAAACATTTTAATGAATACAAATTTAAAAGTAGGTTAGTGTGTATCAGTTACTACCAAGTATCAGATACTCTACTGGGTGAGAATACAGATTTAAAAGTAGCTTAGTGTGTATCACTGGGCATTGGAGACCCTTGTTGGTCTTCTGAAACTTCAAAGCTGAACCTGTGACACACATCCCTCAACAAGGCCACACCTCTTCCAACAAGGCCACACCTCTTCCAACAAGGCCACATTGCCTAGTCCTTCCCAAACAGTCCCACCAAATGGGGACCAAGTATTCAAGTATATGAGTCTATGGGAGCTCTTCTCATCTAAACCACACGTTTTTATTTCCCTCATGGGGGATTGAACCCAGGTCCTTATGCTTGCATGACAAGTAGTTTGCCAATGGAGCTAGCCCTAGACACACACACACACACACACACACACACACACACACACACACACAAATTAAAAACAAACACAAACAAACAAGAACCTCATGCAGACACAAAATGCATGTGTTGATTAATAACATTAAAATAACAATCCAGTAAATTTTTAAAAAGAAATGAATACCTGGCCATAAGTACAAGAAATACAAATGACTTGCAGCCCAAACTTGCAAAAAGCAAAACATTTATAATTTAGAATTTCTGGACCTTTTACTTTTTATGTCACTCTCATAAATATAAAAATAGATAAATGCCACGATGGATCCCCAGATCTTTGTCCACAGGGCGGTTCGTGTTCTCACAAAGCACTAAAGCAATCATATGGGAAAAGCAGTTCTTGCCAATAAACGGCTTTGAAAAAACCATCTCTCAATATGAGAGAATATGAATCTCCCTTTCTGCCTCACACAATAGCCAGGAAATAAGTCAGGTAGGATTACAGTTCTACATAAAACCTGTCCTCCTTACCTTTAACTGTCATCATGACACAGTCACCTAGGAAAGGAGGCTTACCTAAGGGTTTTCCCAGGTCAGACTGACCCAGAGCATGTCTCCACTGCCAAATGATGTAGAAGGGTTGGGTCTACCACGGGCAGAACCATTCCCTAGGAGGATGGTCCTGGGCTGTGTGAGAGAGTAAGCGAAGCGTGAGCAAGCTAACAGGCCCATTCCTTTAAGGCCTCTGCTTCAAGTTCTAACTTGAATGTCCATGTGAAACCCCTCAGTGACGGATGCTAATCTGGCTGTATAAGTCAAATAAAATCTCCCTTCCCTTAAATTACTTTGGGTCAGAGTGTTTTATCACAGCAGACAGGAAACTAGGGCAGACGCTAAACCTTCAGGGGAAAACAGAGTAGCTTTGTGACTTGGGAACAGGCAAGGTTCCCTTGGTAAGATGGAGAAAGCAATAAGCAGGAAAGAAACTTTGTATAATTTAAACATGGCAAAATTTAACATCTCACAAAATTATCAAAAGACAATCAGTAAGCACACCAAAGATGGGTGAAAAAATACTTAATCTTACAGTTTTCAGCAAAGAATTATGAAACAGGATTGTAATGATTTCCTATAAGAAATAATAATAATAATAATAATAATAATAATAATAATAATAATAATAATAAAGATTTGAACACCCTGACAGGAAGGACACAGATTCCTGATGCCCATGTGACACACAATAGCATTAGCCACCTAGGAGAATTCAAATGAAACCAAGATAGAACTGTATACTGTAATATATATATATATATATATATATATATATATATATATATATATGTGTGTGTGTGTGTATAGAACTATATATATGTATAGAACTGTATATATATGTGTGTGTGTGTGTATAGAACTGTGTGTGTGTATATATATATATATATATATAAAACTGTATATGTAAAATTGTATATATATATATATGTATGTATAGAAAGGCTAACATGAGAATTTAAAATTGTGTATATATATATATATATGTATAGAAAGGCTAACATGAGAATTTCTACCGAATTCAGGAGCACCAGAACTCTCGCACACAAGAAATATAAACTCTAAGAACAACCTTGGTGTTTATTTATAAAGAGATTTGCATATACACCTATGTTAGGACCTTGCAGTTCAACTATTTACCCAAGAAAAACGAAGACATATTTCAAAGAAGACATACACAGGAGGATTCACAACTTTATTACTGACAGCCACACACTGGAAACACCTCAAGTGCCTGTCCTCAGGAGAATGGATAAGAGAATTGTTGTGTTTATACAAAGCACACTTTTCTACAATAGAAGGGAAAGGATCAGTGCGCTTGCCTGTTCTCAAAAACAATACCATGCTTGTTGACTATGTGCGTATGTGCCGGTGTGTGTAGATGTGTGCACATGAGGGCAGGTGTGCAAGGAGTCCAGAGGAGCGTGTTAGATGCCCCGAAGCTGGAGTTACAGGGCATATGGGGGATGGGAGCCAAACCTGTATCCTAAGAGCAGTATGTGTTCTTAACCACAGAGCCATCCATCTCTTCACCCATATGTAAGTTTTTGCCTAAAAGGAAACTATAGGCCCACAAACACTGATCTGCTCTGGAGCTCAAGAACTCGCATGTTGAGTGGGGGCGGGGGAGAGACTCCCTGTGACTGCGGTTTACTTTGATACATAAGAAAACGCGCATTTGTTACATTTCCTTTTCCTTTGATACAAAAGGGAAAGTGTGTTGGCTACTTTTCCTGTTACCCTGACAAAACACTGGACATTAACAAGTTAAGGAAGGAAGGGCGTCCAAGGCTCCCAGTTCCAGGGTTGAGTAGATCATGGTGGGAAGCATGGTGGCAGCAGCCTGATGTGGCAGGTCACACTGTGCTAGCAGCCAGGGAGCAGAGAGGGTTGACCCTTGCTGCTCTTCAATTCAGCTTCTTTAGAGACACCTTCAGACCCACTCAGAGCTGTGTCTCCATGGTGATTCTAAATCCTGTCTACTTGACCCTGAAGATTGGCTAACTTTCACCGATAGATAGGTATGATAAAGTAAGTGTAATACAATACAAATAAATGCCAGGATACGAATATATGTTTGCTTTCTATAAACATTTTAAAAAAGTAGTTTGAATACACTGAGAACCAACCGTAGGGACAGACAGCAGCATGGTGACATAAGGGACATAGGAAATTTCATGTGGCATCTGGTGACTAAAATGTGCTGAAGAGATGACGTGACCAGAAGCTTTGTTGCATGATATCTGATCGCACTGTGAAGCTGAGATTGTGTTATTTTCTGAAAAAGACTTTCTAGTTGTGGTGTAGCACCTGCCTTTAATCCCAAATAATGAAAGCAAAGTTAGTTGATAGAAGGAAGCAGCCATGTTTGAAAGTGATGTCTAATTGAGGGGCAAAGTGAAGAATCAGAGAAGGATTTGACAGAATGAGTCAGAGGTAGGATATGCTCTCACTGGAAGAGACAGGAAGGAGAGGCGACTTGAGAGAGCAGTGCAGAGAAAGAAAGAGGCAGTTTTCCTGAGACAATTATAGAGAGAGATAGGTTGCAGAGAAAGAACAAGCTAGACACAGGTGAAGACAGCATGAGCCAGAGAGCGAGAAGGAGCCAGAAGATTAGAACAGATTGCCAGAGTTAGTTTGATGCCAAGCAGAGCAAAAAGTTAGAGGTTGAGAGGAGCCAGATTAAATCAGTTAGCTTGGAGAAGAGTTTGGGTCAGAGCAGCTGAGTTGAACCAGCAGGAAGAGTTCAGAAAGAACTAGAAGGGTGAGCTTTTTCAGCTGTAAGTATCAGAGGCTGAAAACATTCTAGCCTAGATTGTAAGACTGTAGTAAGATTGTATGGAGTCTAGAAGCTTAGGTTAGAAGACACAGGCAGTAAGCCTCAGAGATGCCAATTACGTCAGGCAAATGAAGTCCCTTTTACAAAGTATGGCTGTGGTGAGCCTCAGTTCCCATGGAAGAGCTCTCTCTCTTTTCATGTTAGGCAGAGATGGTTCTCAACTTTCTCTCCTGTCTCCAGGCTGCTGTCTTCAGTTGTGGTCGAATCATCCTCCCTTTTCTTTTTTCAATGAGTTTACTTAATCAACTTGGACAGAACCGAATCACTGTGAAGACTTCTCTTACATTTCCTGTGGGTTTGCATGTTTTTCCACACTTTGATGTCCTATAACTTTAAGATATTTGCATATAAGTAAAATTTTTCTGTTTGAATGCATCTATAGAGGAGAGAGGTTTCAAAGACCTTTGTTTCTAGCCCTTAGGGCATTTACTTTGAAATATTTTCCCCAAATAAGCAAGGAGTTATTACAAATGGACAATAGAGAATGAATCTATTTTATGTTTCTCTGTATAAAACATCCAAGCAAATGCTGTCTATAAAATACTACAGTAAACACTGAAGGCCTTCATAGATGACAGTTCAAATGTTTTCATTTTAAGTTGAAAAGCAAACGCCACTCTTTGAAAGTCTTTTTGTTTGCTAGGACGGTGAATGTGTACTGTTCTCTGCTGTCTTGGTTTTTTCTCCCTTCATTTTTCTACTCCCATTTGATAATGCGAGAACTATTTGCAAAGGTGTAACAGGCACTGATGTCATGGGCTTGGGAACACTAAGTGTTTACCATGTAGGGAGAAGAAGCAGCAGAGGCCGAGCAAGCCTCCTGTTTCCCAGCAGCTCCCTCCAAAACCCAAAGCTGGTCTCAGGTCTGGTGAGAAGCCTGTGGAAAATAAACATTATCTGTATAGATAAATGAATTGGCAAAAACACAGCCACAATAACCAAGGCTTGCCTTTCTATATATTAAGTTTAAAGCATATAATCTATCCCTAGATCAGATGAGAAAACATTAACTGTCCATGCATGCATTAAATGAGGTGGGGTTTTTTGTTTTGTTTTGGTTTGGTTTTTTTGGTAAGTTGAAGGATACGCAATGCATTTTGTCTGCAGATTCTTTTTTTGTTTGATTAATCTTGGTCTTTTGAGGCAGGATCTCGCCCAGATTGGCCTCTGGCTCACTTTGTAGCTCAGTGTGAAGGTTAGATTTTTATCACCTTGACACAAGCTAGGACTACCTAGGTTGAGAGAGACTGGCAGCCGAGCAAATGCCTCCATCCAGTTGGCCTGTAGGTCAATCTGTGAGTCGTTCTCTTGACTTATGGTTGACGTGGAAAGGCCCAGCTCACTGTGGTCGGGGCTGCCCTTGGACAGGTGAGCCTGACTTTATAAGAAACCAAGCCAGTAAGTCGTGCTCTCCCTGCCTCTGCTGCAGTTCCTGCCTCCAGGTTCCTGCCTAGAGTTCCTGCCCTGACTTCCTCTCTTTACGGTGGCCTATGAATGAAGCATGTCGTCAAACGAACCTGTTCCTTTCCAAGTTGCTTTTGGTCATGGTATCTTATCCTAATACTAGAATGCAAACTAGGATAGCAAGGCTGGCCTCAAACTCACAGCAACTGTCTCCTCAGCCTCCCTGGGCTGGCATCCCGGGTGTGGCTGCCATACCTGGGAAAAGCTCCTGGCAATTTAGGAGTTTCCCTCTTGTGCAACTTCCACAATTCCCATTTCTGTTTCACAAAATGGCCACGCTGTTGGCCTATTCAACAGCTAACTTCTTTGCTTCTTCATCCTAACAGAACTCGGGGTTTATTTGGGTTCTCATTCCCAGGTCTAGGGCTGCCTGACGTATTTACCTCAACAGTTCTGGGTCTCGATGTTCTGAGTAGCCATGCTGACGTGCAGCTACAGAATGATTAGAGCATTGTAACATAATTCTCCTAAGGTGGACGTCTGCCTTGGGGCTTTGGGAAATGCCATCCTGGGAGAGGACGGTGATGTCACCGTCTGGATCCTCTTGTGCTGCATCTGCAGTTGGCACCTGAGATGGCCACAGTTTCCTTGTTTTAAGACTGAAGACAGAGCCAGCAGGCAGAGAAAGGCACAAGATAGAGGTGATGGAGGTGTGGCCCTGGCTCTGTGTCTGTAGCTTGTCTTCCTGCCCCATAAACCAAGTGTTATACAAGTTTTCTAATGCAGCTGCTGGGGCTCAGAGATAAATCTTACAATTTGATCATCTACAAATGTCCAGTATAGGAAGAGAGTTCACCACAATATTTCAATTTCGCCTATATTTTTGATACTCTTCAAGCATGCATTTGTTTACCTTGTGTAGTATGTGTGTGGGCATATTGTCGCACCTATGCACATGTGGGCTTGTTTGGAAGTTCTAGCAGGAGAGCACAGCTATGTACCCTTGACTGAAGACTGGTTCTCCTGTATTCGGGGAATGTTGTCCTCTGGAGTGGTAAGGGGGGAAGGGAACACTGCCTAGTTAGCCAGATCAGCCAAATCTACCCTGAACAATGGTCATTGGGGTGACAGATGTGCAGCCAGATCACTCTCACATCCCCCTGTGTGTATGCAGAAGTCAGAGCATTGGCGCTAAATTTCCTGAGGATTCAAACTCAGGTTGTCAGACTAGGCAGCAAGCACCTTACCCATTGAGCTATCTTGCCAGCACGTGGCTTTTATTTTTAATATGGCCTGATAGATGATTAATATATACTATATGATATAATATATTAACATCTATTTTATATACCATTAATAATTTTATACATAATATGGAATTAATATATAATATTTTAAGGCATTTTTATTAGAGATTTTTTTCATTTACAATTGAAATGCTATCCCTGCCCTGCTCCCCAAGGAGATAGAGAAAGTACCCAAGGAGCTAAAGGGGTCTGCAATCCTATAGGAGGAACAACAATATGAATATATAATATATTATATAATGATATACTAAATATTATATATATGTATACACACACACATACACACATATATATATATTTTCCCCCCCTGGAGGCTAAAAGTATATTAAGATTTGCTTTTATGAAAAGAAAATTATTTTTTTAAATCAGGGAAATCTTGCTCTCCTGTCTTTCATTCTGTGTGGGGTTTTTTGTTTGTTTGTTTGTGTTTGGTTTGGTTTTGGGTTTTTTGAGACAGGGTCTTATGTTGATAGGCTAACCTTAAACTTTCTATTGAGTAAAGAATGTCCTTGAAATTGTAATCCTCCTGTCTCTGCTTCCACACTGCTGGTTTACAAGCAGCACCATGTGTATTTTATGCAATGCTGGGGACTGAGCCAGGGTTTCACTCTGAAGAGAAGCAGTCTGCTAACGGGGCCTCTGATGGAGCTACGTTCCCAGACCCACAATATGTCTTACATCGCATCCTAAGACCAGAGTGCTGTCATAAAGCCTGTTTAAGGGCTCTGGTTATTTATTTTCTCCTTCCCTTACAAATCTACAAGGTTTCAACTAGCTCAGGAGGGAAATGGCATCACAGTCACACGAGGGGCCCATGAAACCGCAGCCGTTTAACAGGACGGTGGTTCATACTGCTGTCCTTGTCTGGGGAAGCCGAACATGTGACAGAGGGTCAGTTCCCCATCAGAGACTCCACAACTGAAGGGTCCTTTGACGAAATCAGATTCTTCGGGCCCTACTTTGAAAACCTCAGGTTAGGTGACAGGGACGCTGTTTTTATTCGCATTTATGATAAGGGGGGCTAGTTTAAGAGGCTGAGGGAAAAAAGCTGGTCACATTTGTGTAGGAAATTTTCTGTGAGAGAAGACAACTGGGAAGGTCCTTTCCTTTGAATTAGCTGTGGGGGCTCCTGTCCCAACAGGTCTGAGGTGCTAAGCACACTACACTGTGCCCAGAGCCTGGCTCAGTCAGTTGTAGAGGAAGTGGAGGCCATCACACAGAGAGGAGAGGAGAGGAGAATCTGAAATGGAAGGACCTGTGTTTCCTTTAGAAGCAGCTGTCTGCATCTTTTCTTGTAGCTGTGATGGAATATGTCAACAGAAACAACCTAAAGGAGAGGGGTTTATTTGGCTCAGAGTTCAAGGTTTCCTTCCATCTCCGATCGGGTTACACCACACCACAATCAAGGAGCAGGGACCAGGGGCTGAATGCAAGCAAGTCGGTGTTCAGCTCACTCACTCGCCTTTGTACAGCCCAAGATCCACTGCCCAAGGAAGGGCCCTGCCTTTTCACACATCACAAAACAAAAGCAAGATAACCCCACCAGCATGCCCAGAGACCCATCTCCCACATGATTCTAGAGTCTGTCAAGTTAACAACCAACACTGACCACAGCTGCCAAATCCTGTTCTCCCAGATAATTTATTTTTATTTGTTAGCTCCTGTGACCTCTATAGTATATAACAATTAGAAAAATATAAGGAAAAAGAGTTCTGTTTTATGGAGCACTGGCTATGTGCTCCATATTATTTACATGTGAAAATCAGTAAAACACATTGGCAGCTGTTGAAAGGTAATGTTAATTACAAAACAATAATCATGATAGGAACAAGGGGGAGAAGGCTGCTCAGAAAATCAAGTGTTTGCTTTGCAATCATAAAGATTCATGTTGGGCCGGACATGGTGGCATATGCCTTTAATCCCAGCACTCGGGAGGCAGAGGCAGGCAGATTTCTGAATTTGAGGCCAGCCTGGTCTACAAAGTGAGTTCCAGGACAGCCAGGGCTATACAGAGAAACCCTGTCTCAAAAAACTAAAAATAAATAAATAAATAAATATCCATGTTTAAACCCCCAGAACCCTCATTTTAAAAATCAGATGTGGTGATTCGGACTTGTAATCCCTGCCCTGATGTGGCTGAGATAAGAGAATTCTTGGAGCTCACTGGTCAGCTTGGTTCTGAGCCATTGTTTCTCTGTCTCAAGAAACAATGTAGACAGTGCCTGCACTCAAGGTGGACACCTGGCCCATGTGTGCATGCAGTGTACACACAGGTCCCTGCACATACATGTGCATGTACATAAACACAACATTTTGCGAACATAGTTCATGCCTGCCCACCTGCTGCCGTGTTCCTTGCTATGATGGTCACGGACTCTAGCGTCTAGAACCAAGAGCCCCAAATTAAAAGCTTGTTTCTGAGCTGCCTTGGTCGTGGTTTTTAATCACAGCAAAAGAAAAGTAACAAAGACACAAAGAATCTGAAAACTTTCACTTCTCTTGGTTCTGAAGATCAAATTCGGAGTTAGCTCGCATGCAGACAAGGGCGCTGACCATGAGCCCTACCCAGCCCGAACCTTAAGACATTTTAAAGAAAAGATGCAGTCAGGGGTCCAGGGGGCTGCTTGGCAGTGGAGAGGAAGAGGGCATTGCAGTTCATTCTCAGGCCTGAGTCTAAAAGTCAGCTCAGGGGAACACAAAAACGTCTTCCAGAGAGCTGCCTGGGTCTATTCAGGCCACTAAACCATTGAAGAGAGGCCAGCATTAGGAATGACTTTATTAGTTTATAAATAATAGTAGATAACACAATTTAGATGCAGGGCACATGGAATTTAAGACTCTCCATGGAGCCACAAAAGAAAGGACTTTAAATATAACAATCTCTGAAACCCAATACATACAATGTTGCTACTGATCAGGTCTTAGGAGCCATCAGTAAGAAACAGCAATTGTTTAAAGGTGTCAGCTGCACCACCAGCTTAGGTGTGGCCCTTTAACCCTTTATAGCTAGGCATGCCTGTTTAGCTGCTTCTTCCTTCACAGGGAGCCTCCTTGGGCTTCGATCTTGCCTTGAGTTTTCTGGCTTGGTCTTTGCATATTTTGATGCAACGTCCTATCAGTGAGCGCTGCTGGTCAATTTTTTAAAAAAGGAAATAGCTAAGTCATCTGGTTCCACTTTCGATGCAGAGCCGGTCCAGACAGGACGGGTTGCTTTGTGCAGAGTGTTTTGGCGGGTAGCCACCTGCCCCTGGAGCATGATATTTCAACCGGGGTGTGCGTCTCAAGATTGTCACTGTAAAGAGCAGCCTTTGGCCCCTGTAGGTATTTGCCGACTGCTCTTCACAGTAGTAGCAACTACACGGACACTCAGTCCATTATAGTTTTTGAAATCTCTTTATGGCTTTTAGCTGTTTCATAATAAAATGATGGAGATATTGGAATTAGACTCTTTAAAATAAAATCTAAGCCAAGCATGTTGGTTCATGCCTGGATCCCAGAACTTGGGAGACAGAGCCAGGAGACAAGGAGTTCAAGGCCAGCACCTATTACATAGTGAATTTGGCACCAGCCTTGGCTGCATGAGATCCTGTCTTTCAAAATCCAAAAGAGGGGGCCAAGGAGATAGCTCAGGCAATAAACCTCATGCTGCACAAGTGTGAAAGCAGGAGTTCAGATCCTTAGCACACACAGAGACAGCAGATAAGCGCGCCAGCCTGCCTGCAATCCCAGACAGCAGGTTAGTGCACCAGCCTGACTGCAATCCCAGTACAGATAGACACAGGGACCCCGGAACAAGCTGACTAGCTCAGCTAGCCAAATAGGTGAGCTTTGGATTCAAGTGAGAGATTCTGGTGTATCTGCATGTGTGTGTGTGTGTGTGTGTATGTGTGTGTATGCGTGTATGTGCATATATGAATATACCATATATACATACCATAGATAGATAGATAGATAGATAGATAGATAGATAGATAGATATAGTATCTGCAACCCAGAAAGCCTAGTCAAGTTCTGCTTCCCCACCCCCCATGCACACATGTGCTGAGCCCATACACATTAAAGACCGTGCATGCACACAGGCACACACACCACAGAGTCACACAACAACCCAAAAAAGTAAATAAAATAAAATCGGGCCCTTTTTCTTAGGAAGTGCAATACATGCACACAATAAGCTGCACAGCACACACATGCACGCAATAAGATGCATGACACACACAATAAGGTACATAACACACAGGCAATAATTTACACAACACACACACAACTTGGGGACATAAGTGTGTGATCACATCTAAGTCGAGCGAGCACCAATGCCAGATCCCAAGCGCCCCTGGTGCCCTTTCCAGCTACCACCCTAGCTCTCAGATGACAGCTTAAGTGTGTGCAGCTTTACACGACTGGCTCTCACATTCTTGCTATGGGCTCCTTGAATTGTTAAGTACTGTAGCTTTGCTTGACTCCTGTTGGGGGTTCCTAGTGTGCCCCGTGTATTCATAGGATTTCTAGTTATAGTCCAGGCATTGTCATGAATATTGAGGAATGTTGAAGAATCTCCTGTGTCAACGTGGTGTCAAGAATGCTTTCCAGTTATCTCTGATTGGTTAATAAAAGGCTGGACAGCCAGTAACTGGGCAGAGGAGATAGAAAGGCTGGTCTGATCCCAGCCAGGGGTCCAGAGGAGAAGTGCCAGGTGGGAGTTAGCCAGGTAGAAGGGCCATGAGGTGGATGAAGAAGACAGTCACCATGAGGTTGGGAACAAGAAGTCGCCAAGGGGGACACACATGGAGCAGAGCAAGTCAGGGAAATTCAAACTGCAACTAGCACAGGGCCTGTGGCTGGGATGTAGATAGCTTGCTTAGAGGATTAGAATAGTTTAGAACTTGCCCAGTCAAGGTGCTTAAAGTTTGCTAATGAACTTAATGCGTCTGTCTCAATCATTTGGGAGCTAGCCAGGTTAGACAAAACTGCTGCTTTTAAATTTCACCCTGTAGGCTCCCGTGGATTTAAGACTTGCCCAAGTGTACAGGTTTACTTTGCCAATGCCTTACTGAGATTAAGAAGGTTTTCCGTTGGATTCTGTGTACCCCAGCCACCTATCTGGAACTCGGGCCTGAACCCACGATCACATACCAGGATAGTGCGCCACCCCTGAGCTACATCTCCAGATCCTCTGTTTCATCTTTTGTTTTCTCCATGATAGAGGTGATGGCTAGCTTTTGTGATTAGTTTGATTGAATTTGAAATAATGGAATATGATTCAGAGAGGATTATGGGAAGCGAAGAACTGCCCTGAATGTGGGTAGGCTGGGGTCTTGGACAGAATAAAAAGGAGAGGAGAGAGTAGGGGAGGGGAGGGGAGAGAAGAGGGGAGAGGAAGGAAGGAGGGGAGAGGAAGGGGAGAGAGGGTGGAGAGAGAGAGAGAGAGAGAGAGAGAGAGAGCACGCGCACTGAGCATCAGCATTTCTCTGCTTCAAGAAAGTCCACTGAGGTGTGGCCAAGCATCTTGCTGCACAGCCAGGAGATGGTCCCACCATGTTGGTCTGTGCCCCTCATCCTGGAAGCTGCGATTCGCCCGCTCTCCTTAGCTTGTTTTCTGCCAGCCATCTTGTCAGAGTAACAGGGAAAAGAACTAAGGCACTAGGGTCCAGTCAGGACGAGGCAAGCACTGTCTTGTTGAACTACATCCCCAGCCTCTCTGGTTTGCTTTTGTGATGTATCAAGTATGTTTCCATCCAAAATTAATCCCTTTCATCACTGTGGGCCAACTACACCCAGAGAATGCACCACGACGTGTTTATGCATTTACTGTTGGCTGAGCTTTGGATCGCGTCCTACTTTGGTGAACAGAAGGTGAGGGTTTCCATGTCTGCTAATGGATTACAGATTGCCACTTACTAGACAAAAAAATAGCTTTAATGTGTTCAGACCTATACACACCACAGCCAAGCATAGTCGGACTTGTCTTTTCAGGGAGGCCAGAGATAAAAGTCCCCTTGGAGCTAGGGTTAGAGGCAACTATCAGCTGCCCAGTGTGGGCACTGGAAACAGAACCAAGGTCCCCGGGAAGAGCACTGAGTTCTCTCACCCACTGAGCCATCTCTCCAGTCCTGGACCCTTTCTTCTTCCTCGTGGGTTGGGTTCTACCTCTCTTGAACTTAAAGTGAAATCAGATCATTACCACTAGGATCTCCCCTTACCTAGCTCACTGGCTCCTTCGATTGGTGTGGTGTGACATAGAAACACCTGCTCACTTGCCTTTCAGGTTGGTTTTTTTTTTTCCTTTGTTAACTTGTAAGACTTAATATATAAAATTTACATTTTCTCCTGTATTTATTGAGGGGAGATATGTGCTCCAGTGCATGATGCCAGGTGACAGCTGGCAGGACACAGCTCTCTCCTCCATCGAGCGGGTTCTGGGCGTTAAACCTAGGTTAGCAGGCTTGGCAGCAGAACCCTTAACCCACTAAGCCATCTCGACGGCCCTTAACATATTTTATAAGAGGCATTTATTATTAATTATCTTACTGTTATTTCCCGTAGCTCTGAGACCTCAGCCTTTGTTCTCTTAGTGATGTTGGCTTTGGATAATTCCTAATTTTAGTTTAGCCCAATTTTCCAGTCTTTTTGTTTTAACTCTTGCTGTTTGTTGTACAGAAACTATTTTCCTTTAAAGACATGAAGCTGTGTCCTCTTAGGGTGAAGAGATGAAGACAGGAAAGAGGGAGTGGGGGTGGAGACTCCGTGGGTGACAGGCTGAGAGGTCCCCACAAGTTCACCCCTCCCCAAACGTCTCAGCCCTCTGCTCGCCTGCCTCGTTAGCTACCATTATGTAATGAATTTATTCCATAATTGAGCAGCTCAGAGCTGTCTATAGGTATGGTTTGGCATGGCTCTGGTCCTGGCCTGAGGTGACAGTCACAACGTCAGCCATGTCTGCGGAACTGACTGTGAGTTTAACACTTAATGATGTCATCCCTGGCCCTCTCCCCATCGCTTGTCTACACAAGTTGGAACTGCCCACCAAGGGTACTGAGCGGCAGGAGAACACTCAGAAAGGGCGAGAGAAGAGAAACGGCAGAACCCGTCACTAAGAGGCTGTTCACACTGCTCTGCGCTGAGGGACGGTCCTCCTTGCTCCCACCTGGAGAGGGCTGAGGCTAACCCAGCTAGCAGAGCTACCCAATCCCCGGAGCTCTTTCCTCTCTCTCCAGTGATGTCTGCGGCTTTTCCTCCTCAAGACTTCTTAGTGTTTAGGGATAAAATAGGAATGAGATTGCCTGCCCCTGGTCTGACCAAAAAACAGATAGCCATTTCATAAACTCAGTACTTTATTTTATTATTGCCACGTGTATGAAGTGTGGGCAAACATCACTGGCACCGGATAACCATTTCTTAACGACCATCTTTGCCCAAGAGGCATGTCAGGGATGCAGAGATTTGGAAATGTTTTTCTTAAACTGCCACCTTGTTCGGTTATTTTAATTTTTGATATGATTTCAGGTCAGTCCAATCCATTGTAAGAGGCTAGAGCGAAGGAAAAATAAACAGCTAAATTTAAGAAGCCCAGTCCCGAGAAGGTTCACTTGATGTGGTCTCTCCTACGTCCATTTTCTGCCCCTTAGTTTATCTCTCACTTTCTCTCTGTGGTTTTTATGTGCCTGTGGCAGTAGCCTCCAGGGGTGGGGTTGAAAGTTATGTGTGTGTGTGTGTGTGTGTGTGTGTGTGTGTCATCATGTTGTTATATCTTATGATTATGGGGGGAATGTTGCGTGTAGTTTTAAAAGTCACTACCACCTTTGCCTGGGACTGCAGCCACACTACCAGCCCCCTCCCATTTTCTCTTTTGTTCCACCTGCCTTTGCCAGCCCTAACCAGGCAGGCGTCTCTTTCTACCTGCCTTTGCTATGGGGGATAGGAGGGTCTACCCGCCTTTGCTCTGGGAGGGGCTGCGCTACCAGCTCCCACCAGAGACCCTCTATAAAAAACACTCACATTCAGCTTGTTGTTGTTTAACTTGCCTACTAGGCACAATTGCTGGGCGCAGCTATCTCCTGCCTTGGAAAAGTGCGCCCTTACCAATTCATTATCTCATCTCTTCTTCCACCCTAAACTTAGTGGCTTGTTCCACCTAGCCCCTGCCAAATATCCTTGGCCACCCACCCGTGGTGGTGGTGGTGGGGCGCAGGCCCGAGCTTTCCCTGAGGCTTACGTGATTTCTGTGTGCTTCTTCCTCCAAAGCATGGCAGAAAAACAAAAAACAAAAAAACAAAAAACAAAAACAAAAAAACCCAAAACTCTCCTTCCTCACATCTACCTTTTCCTCCTGGGACTCAGAAGTACCCTCTGCCCAGCAACTGGCCCTCGGCCTTTATTGACAAATCAAGGATCAATTGGGGAACAGGCTTTGCATCAGAACCTTCCCTTACAGGAAACCACCAGCAACCTAAACTTCATCTGTCGTTTAAATCTGTGGATCACTCACCTACTTTAACTGTACACATATTCTTGCCTCCTTGGTCAGTTTCTTGGTTTGGGTGTCTGTTGCTGTGACAATACACCGTGACCAAGAAAGCAAGTTGGGGAGGAAAGGGTTTATTCAGTGGGCTGGGCCCTCACCCATTGATCACTAATTTTAAAAATGCCTTACAGCTGGGTCTCTCGGAGGCATGTTCTCAACTGAGGTTCCTTCCTTTCATATGACTCTAGCTTGTCTCCAGTTAACATAATATTAGCCGGCACAGCTGGTAAGAGCATTTCCCGGATGGAGCCTCAAGTTCTTGAGGGTTGGATTGTCCTAGGCTGAACAGCCAAGTCTTGTGGGCGAGCCAGTTTCTGCTATTGAGTCTAGGTGATCTTGTGTGATTCACATGTCACGAACAGCCTCTGTCTCCCCTAAAACACTGTCTGGTGAGGGATTCGGGTTACTTGATCACCCCACCCATCTAGCCTGAAGGTGGAGAAAGTCCAAATCTAAATTCTGAGTTTGTGACTGTGTGTGTGTGTGTGTGTGAGAGAGAGAGAGAGACAGAGACAGAGACAGAGACAGAGACAGAGACAGAGAGACAGAGGACAACCATTGGCATCTTCCTTAACAGTCGGCCTCTTTTTGGGGACCAGGGCTTGCCTGCTTGGCTGGGCTAGCTAGTTAGTGAACGAGCACAGAGACGCAAGTGCCTGCTCCTTCCACAGTGGGAATACAGGTGAACATCAGTAGGCAGAAAGAATACAGACGCAAGTTCCCAAGTCCAGCTTAATATTTTCTCTTCTTAGACCTCTTTATGGCACGTTTGCATGTAAAGGGGAGATTCTTGAATGACATGACTAACCAGAAACTTAAAAGGGACTATGGACTCGCTACAAGCACCCAAGAGCAAACACTAGGGAGGCACACTCAGAGGAGGACAATGGCTGTTGTTAAAGCACAGAGTGTGAGGGTGGTTGTCTAGGGCACAACCTCCTGTCAGGACTTTAAAGAGTAGCACACCAAGTATTTCAGGCATCCGTGAGAACTCGTTCTGGACGCCCTTGGGAAGAAAAGAGATATTCTTTCCAGCACCCACACAGCCAAAGCCATCCTCCTAACAGTACCCAGAGTTCACATAATTGGCTTGAGATTTTCAAATGTTTCAGCTTGGTCACGGGAGGAAGAACCTTGCTGTGGCCGGTTCCTCGTGTTCCTCAGTCTGATCTGTTCTTAGCTTGTGGGTTTTACTGGTCTCTGGGTTCGTTTTCCTGCCCTGGCTTTCTAGGCATATACACTGAGTGGAGAATTTCTTAAAGTGTGGAATTCTAAACAGTTCAGTTAAACCTTTATTGAAGCCCACTTACGTTTGCTACATTCTTACCTCCAGGCTGTGCGTTTGCAGACAGAGAGGATAAGAGACCAATAAGCCACTGGAATCTTTGCCCAGGAGAAGGTTTGTGCACAGTATCATTTCCTGTGCTTCTCTGAGAGCAGAGTAGTCATGGATCCTGACTAAGCTTGTAAGCTCCACTCCTAAAGCAATGTGGGAACCTTTTATGCCTGAGAAGGACTCTTAGAAAACTACCATAGAAATGAGTTTATATTTCAAAAATCCAGCAACTGTGCTTTATATATACGTATTATTTCACACTGCCCAAAATGTCTTAAGAAACATTTTAACATACTATTTATGTTAAATTTTCATATTGATTATTAGGGAATGCTACACAATGTACCCCGATTACTCTGACTTCCCAGTCCTCCTAGGTCCTGTCCTATTCCCCTCACACTTTGTGGCCTCCTGCACATAAAATATTTAAAAAAAAAAGAAAAGGGAAAAAAGTCTAATTTGTGTTGTCCATATAGTCAGTGGAGCATGGTCGGACTCCTGGCAGCCAGGCCCCTAAGATACATTTTCTGTTCCAGAACAAATCAGTAGAATCTGAAGATGCTTCTGTTATGGTTCAGCTACAATGTACCCTCCAAAAGCTGTCTGTGTTGAACTCAGCCCGCATATGGTGGCTCTTTGGGGAAGTGCTCAGATTGGGCTGGTTCTGTTCCGATCAATGGATTAATCTATTAATGGATTCCTACCTGAATGGATTATTGGGAGTTGGTGGATATGGGCAAGATGGTACCTGACTGGAGGAAATGAATGGTTTCTTGACTTTTCTTCTGTCTCCTTTGTTCCTGCCTACTAGGAGGCAAGCCTCCCTATGCCCCCCCCCCCCCCCCCCCCGCCATGTAGTTGAATCTTGCCTTGGACCTCGGACCTAGAGTTAGGAGGGCAGTTTGCCAAGGGCTCCAAACCTCGTGATGCATGAGCCAAGCCGACTTCTCCTGTACAGCACTCTCCTCAGGTGTTTTCTGGATACCATGGAAACTTGTGAGATTAGTCACACACCTGTGAGACCAAATAGGAGGAATGGAAACCCTAATTCAAACTCAGATATTTGTGCTTCGAGTTTAGACACGATGCATAGCCAAGAAAAATTATCAACATAAACAGCTTTGATATGCAGGAATGCCCTAGCATACAGGAAAATACACATTAATAGCTATTTCCTAAAACTTAAAATTTCTTGAACAAAACACCTTCCCAAGGTGATTATGCAAAGTAGCCCAGTAGTTTCAAAGCTCTATCAAAAAGGGAAAGAAAGAAGTGTTGCTTTATGGATGTCTCAGTAGGTAAGGCCCCTGCCACCTAACTCTATGACCTGAGTTCAATCCCAGGGACCTTCAGGCTAGAAAGGGAGAAGAGATACAGGCAAATTGCCCCATGACCTCAGCATGTGTGCTGGGGCATGAATCCATCCACATTCACAGACATGTAAACTAAGCAAACAAGGGAAGGGGAGGGGAGGGGAGGGGAGGGGAGGGGAGGAAAGGAAGAAGGGATGGGGGAACAGAGGAAGGAATGTTTGAGTGAGATTGTTCTGATAGCCGCCCTGAGCCATTAAATAGAAACATAGATTACTGGGGGTCCTTGAGCTGTCTCGAACGGTATCAAAAGCCAACAGAGATCATCTCTTGAGGGAGTCTGTAAACACAGTTCTAACTGAAGCTCAGAGACTACAGTGCATCAGGGCATTTCAAGTTTTCTATAATTACATGATTTAGGAGGAAGCTCAAATCAAGCCTCCCTTTTGTCGTTTTGTAGACTTACTCTATAGCACAGGCTAGCCTGAAATTCACAAATCTTTCTGCCTCAGCTCCTCACATGCCAAGACTGCAAGTGTACACTCCTTTGCCTGCTTTCTACTTTCTGAAGGTGAAGACCTGTGACAAATATGCTAGAATCCCTAGTTCTAACAATTATAATGCCCCCCCCCCCAAAAAAAAAACCCCATTGACGGTCAAGTGACCGTCAAGAGAAAGTGCTCAGACAGGAATCTTGAGTAGAACTCGGGTGGTTGAGCATGCCCCACCTAGTCTGTACAGCAAGCTTACTGTAGTCAGTGCTGCACAAGACGAGAGTGGGGCTACAGACAAGGGTAAGATGCTTCTTGCAGTTGAGCCCAGCATGACAGTTTCATTGGCATACGGGTTGATTTGAAACTTGGCAAGGCGATCTGCAGCTCTAATTAAAACCCCCCAAGGGTCAGTCTTTCAAGCCTTATCCCTAATTCATTCTCAGGCAGCTCTGGGTCTTAAGGAGACTTGCTCAGCTTCTGCAAAAACTCTGGAGAACACCCTGGCAACCAGACATCTGGTGCAAATGCAATACTCTGAACAAGCCACACAGAAGAGCTCTGTGAGCCCCTCTGCCGCAGGCCCTGTCTGTGGAGCACACACACAGACCTGATAGCTAAGTCTGGCCAGTGGTATGTGCACACCTGGAGTAGGGCCAGTGTGTGCACACCTGGAGTCCCAGCACTCAGCAGGCAAAGGCAGGAGCTTGAAGTCAGCCCGGTTTATTTGGTGAATTTCATTCTAGCCAGGGCTTCATAGCAAGACCCTGTGTTAAAAAAACAAATGAAGCCTAGGGTGGCAGCGAATACCTTTGATCTCAGCTCTCAGAAAGCAGTGATAGGTGCTTCTCTATGCGTTCCAGGCCACCTGAGGCTACATAGTGAGACCTTGTCTCAAAACAAATGAACAACAACAACAACAACATCCCATACAATTAATAACAAAATCAAGGGGTTTGGAGATGGCTCAGTACATAAGGGTGCTTGCTGCCAAACCTGACAACCCAAGTTCAATCCCCAGAGCCTACACAGGTGGAAGAAGGAGAGAACTGACTCTTACAAGTTGTCCTTTGACCTCCATATGAAAACTGTGGCATGAGCATGCTCACAGTCAATTGATGAGCCACTTAATCAATCAATGCATGCAATTTTAAAAAACCAAACCAACAAGGACGATGACTAAACAAACGAAAGAAGCCAGACTGGTCAGTGCATGGGGCTCAAGATCTGTGTGTGGAGTAGTGAGTGGGCTTTTGGTTTGCTCTGCTTTTTGTGATATGGTTTCACCCTGTAGTCCGAGATGACATCATACTCTGAGTGGTCCCCCTGCCTCAGCCTTCCTGGTGCTGTGAGTATAGGAATCTACTGCCACAGCACTGGATTGTAGTAGTGACTTTAAAGGTTGCAAAGAACCAGTCAGGAAGTAAGGGAATTTGAGGGTCTCTAGTGAGAAATTTGTCACATACTCTATGTGCCAGGTGCTGTCACAGGATGGTGGCAGTGTGCAAGGCAGAGTTGTAGCTGTTTGTTTGGTTTTGTTGTTGTTTTGTTGCTTTGGGGGGGGGAGTGGCTTACAGTTAGAGGGGATACAGTCTATGATGGCACAGAAGTCACAGTGGAGGCAGCAGGAATATGGGGTGTGTCTGCTTGTTCCCACCTCAACAGATCAGAAAGCAAATGGGGGAAGAGGAAGGAAGAAGGAGGAGGAGGGGAGGGAGAGGACTTTTTCCTTTTTAAATTCTGTTTGGGACCCCAGCCCATAGACCTGTGCCCTCCATATTCAGGGCATTCCTTGCCCACATAAGTTAACCAACCCTCTCTTTAAACACCCCTGTGAACACACCCAAAGGCATGTCTCTCTAATCCCTAGGCATTCTTAATCCTGTTTGGTAGTGGATTTAGTCATCACTGTTGGGTTCCTAGCCTGAGGGCACAACTCTAGATTATTCACAGTAGGGATCACTGTGAAAGCCCAAGTCAGTCTGAGCTTTCTTCACTGATTAAATATCTGAGGAGAAAGGAAAAAAGTTCTAGGCTCCCAGTCTCTCTGCTCCTGCAACTTGGAATCCCATCAATCTAGAGGAGGAAGTTCTAAGAGGGCAAGCTTCGTTTCACTTTTAGGCAGGACAGGAAGCCAGGATGTGTAACTCCAGACAATTAACAAAACGGAATAAATAAATCCTTCAAAAGAGAGCTGAGACAAAAAGATGGCAGAGTGAGAGCTAACGCATGGCGTGGTGGTGCCTGCCTGTGCCCTCACAGGTGGATAGGAAACAAACCGGAAGTCAGGTCAGTTTCGGCAAACTAGGAAGTTCAAGTCTAGCCTTGGCTACGCAGCAAGACCTTATCCCATTCAAAACAGATCAAAACACCCAATGAAGGTTTGATAACGTCTTAGCCACTTTCTCCCTCCTGTGATAAAACACCTGGAGAGAAGCAGCTTCAAGGAGGAAGGGTTGGTGTGGGTTTGCCGTTCCATCCTGGGGGAAGATGTGTCAGGGGCAGGGGAGAAGCTGGCCCCGTCACTTCCATAATAAGCAGAGGTGAAAGAATCCGCTAGAGCTTAGCTTGCTTCTCCATTCATGTAGTCCAGGATCCCCGGCCCAGGGAATGGTCCTGTGCACAACGAAGATGAGTCTTATGCATCAGTTAATGTAATTAAGACTCTCCAACAGGCTCGTTCATAGGCTCATCTCAGCAGGTGACTCCAGAGCCTATCAAGTGGACACCCAATGCTCCATCACAGTGACAAAGAGTAGGGCATTAAAACGGGGCTGGGGAAGATAGGCGTGCAGAGTGAAGGAAGAGTGGCCGAGCAGGGAGGAGATGAAAACCTTAGGGGTGAAAGACAGGTAGAGATGAAGGCCACGGAAAAGTCTGGAAAGGATGAAATCAGACTGAATGAAGAAGTTCACCTAGAGAGGAAGTAAGTTCTAAGCCCCCAGAAGTGTAGGGAAATCGGCCCTCGACGTCTTCATTGCGCCGGAACCCACGTTGCCTGATGGCTGTTTTCTCCACGGGAAAGAGGAAGAGAGCAGGAGCAGCCTGGGGGGAGGGGGAGAGGGGGGCCTCCAGCGGGGCATTTCAGAGGCGGGAAGAGAACATCATCATCGGTGTAATGCTCTTCCTGACTCTGCATCAAGCTGCTGAGTGACCCACCGCGGGCAAACTCCCTTGTCAGCCTCCTGTGAGATGCACAACTCCTCTGGATCTTAGACATCTCCTTTCTCCAGTGCTTAAAAAAAAAATACATTTAACACCTCATGAAAAACTGGAGTGCTGGGCTTAAAGACACGCACTACCACCGCCTGGCACTTTTGGGTAATATTCATTTGCCATGCCTCAATTCATGAAGAAACATCGCTTGGCGAGAAAATCCCAGCCGTTGGCAGCTGTAAGGTAAGCACCCCTGGGTCCCTCAAACTGCTTTAAGGACTGAACTTCAGAGAGAAGACACTGGAATTTACAGAGCCCACAAAGCCAGTTCGTCCCCTCCCCCATACTTCGTTTCCTAGAATCCAGTGGAATGGGCAGTGGAATGGTCAGAACATCTTTGCGATACTCTGGGCCATATCACCCCATCCCTCCGGCTCGCAAAGCTGAGCAGAGTGCAATGGCTTCTAGCCAGGCCTTTGCCCTGGGAACCTCAGACAGGAGGCCAGGGGGATGGGCAGCGAACGCTTCCTGTGTGGTGCGGTTCTGCTGTGCCTCAAAGAACTGATGAGAATAGCACTTCACAGTCCTTTCATCTCGGGAGCGCAGACATTTTTAACCGACTGATAATTCCATTGTGCAGACAGGAGCACGAATCCGGAAGCAACAGAAGTGGGGCCTCAGCCACTCCGTGTGCTTAGCAGGAGCGAGGCTTCGCATTGCTGAGCTCTTCCAAAGTGTCCTCCCTGCACGAGGCCGCTGTTGACTAGGCTTTTATGCTAACAAGCCAGAAAGGCAGCCTGTACTGCCAGCGTCGTTTTATAAGGCAGCCCCACTGGAAGACGATATTTAAGGGTTATACCACAGCATTGATCTTCATAGAGTTGCTCCATCAACTGGGATCTCTAGCATCAAGCAAAAAGTAACCTTTAATGGTTTTTAATTACAGCTAGGAGATTTTAAATTTTAAATTTAGTTCGTTAATTGTCATTGTGCGCATGTGATATGTGTAGGCATGGTGGAGGTCAGAGGACCACAATGTGAGTCTGTTCTCTGCGTCCACTTTGTGTGGGTTCTGAATACTGAACTCAGGTTGCCTGGCTTGCTTGGCGAGCTTAGTGTCTTTGCCGAGGGAGCCATGTCACAGCCGCACAAGACCATTTTTCCAGGAAGAAACCTTCACTTGGAATTAATGTATATAATCTTGTGAGAATGAATTAAGAGAATTCATTGTGTCCTCCTATACACAAGATTAAAAGCACCAAGTTTATATACAATAGCAGGCAAAGACACTGGCTGCCAATGACCTAAGTTCAATCCCTGGAACCCACGTGGTGGAAAGAGAGATCATCTGAGAGTTAGCCCCCTGGGCTCCACCATGGCATACACGCACACGCGCGCACACACACACACACACACACACACACATACAAACACACAAACACACACATGTGTACCTTCTCACAATTATAAATATAGTAACACTGTAATATGATGGATGTGGACAAATTGCAAATCTACAAGAAGAAATGTAATTTTTAAAAATTAAAAAAGCTGTGAGCATCCACTTCTGTATTTGCCAGGCACTGGCATAGCCTCACAAGAGACAGCTATATCAGGGTCCTGTCAGCAAAATCTCACAGTCATCTATTGGATGGAACACAGGGCCCCCAATGGAGGAGTTATAGAAAGTACCCAAGGAGCTGAAGGGGTCTGCAACCCTATTGGAGGAACAACAATATGAACTAACCAGTACTCCCAGAGCTCGTGTCTCTAGTTGCATATGTAGCAGAAGATGGCCTATTCGGCCATCAATGAGAGGAGAGGCCCTTGGTCTTGCAAAGATTATATGCACCAGTACAGGGGAATACCAGGGCCAGGAAGCAGGAGTGGGTGGGTTGGGGAGCAGGGCAGGGGGGAGGGTATAGGGGACTCTTGGGATAGCATTTGAAATGTAAATAAAGAAAATATCTAATAAAAATTGTTTTAAAAAATAAAAAAAGTTTCCCACTAAGTACACAAATATGAATACAAAATACTTAAGAATACTTAGGATATTTTCTTGGGCAAATTATGCATATTTCTCACCTATGTGGAATTGAGGTTTGTGCACTTGGGTACGTCTTAAGTAGAAAGGGGACTGAGATGGAGGGGGAAATCGTGAGTGGGAGAAAAAGAAGCAGGATGAGACATGTGACATAAAAGCAAAAATGGGAGGGGATTGACACCATCATGGCACGGGGGGGGGGGTGCGGTGAAGCAGAGGTAAGGGCAGAATGGTGTGTGTGTGTCTGTGTGTGTGAGCTCGTGTGCACATATGCACGTGTGAGTGTGTGTCTGTGCATGTGCATGTATATGTGCATGTAAGTATGGATGTGTATACAGGTGTGTGTCTGTCTGTTCATGTGCATGTGTCTGTGTGTGCACACATGTGTGTCTCTGTGTGTACATGTATGCACATGTATGTGCATGTGTGAGTGTGTGCACATGCGTGTATATGTGCATATGTATGTAAGTATGTATGCATGTACATGTGTGTGCACATGCACACGTGCATGTACATGTGTGTGTCTGTGTGTGCATGTGTCTGTGTGCACACACATGTGTGTCCATGTATGTGCATGTGTGTATGTGTGTGTCTGTATGTGAAACTCCTCAGAGAGATCTCTCTGCTTTGTGCTAACCTGAAACATTAGTAAATGAAAAAAAATTGAAAAGGTGATGGTTTCTCAAACTTTATGCTTTATGGATTTAAAAGAGACCTTTTACAAGCAAAAGTCAGCTCTGATAGCAAAGGCCTATAAGTACTTGGGAGACTAAGGTAGGTGACTCTTGAGTTTAAAGTATTTCTGGTTACATAGTAAAAGCCTGTCTCATACAAAACCAAAAAACAAAGAGAGAGGGAGAGCAGCTAAAGGGATGGTTACATCATCATCACCACCACCACCATCATCACCATCATCATGAAGTAAGGTTAAACACTTTAGGCCTACCCAAACTGTGAGCCCTAAGTACATTTCTTCATGAAAACATCTAGCTGAAAAAGCATTTCGGGAAGGAAGGTGTGTTTGCAGGTAACAATCTTCCTGCCTGCCCAGCACTTTCACTTCCTCCACGGTCCTTTCTTCCCCTTTTGCCTCGGCGTCCATGGTGCTGCATTAAAGGTGCAAGCCTCTGCACCCGGCTGCAGGTTATTCCTTTTGATATTTGACTATAGTTTATTATTTTGTTCAGCCAATAAATATAATGGTGTTGGGCAAAATGTTATCAGGGGAATAACCTCATAGTCTGCTGATGGCGAGGCCCATCAGAAAGGATGCGGACAGACTCGAGCAATGCAGGCTTCTGCTCCAGGAAGAGGAGCTGTCACCCAGCCATCTCCTCGTGGGCTCTAAATCCATACACGCAGCTGAAGCCCGTGATTCAATGCCCCCACCGCTCTCCTCTATTCAAACCCTGGGAAATGCGGCTTGTGTAACAGAGTCTGGTGTCATCGTAAGCAGAAATGCAAACAGGGACAGAAACCACATGACGTGGCTCAGCTGTCAGCTGCTGAGCCTGCGAGTTTATAGCATGCCTATTTTTATCCTCGGATGTGAATAAATGGTGAAAATTTGTTCTTTGTTTCATTCGTGAGTCTGTGCACATGTGTGTGTGTGTGTGTGCCTGGGGAGGCTAGGGGTCAACCTTAGATGTATCTGTCCTCACTGGCCTGGAGCTTGCTGGGTTAAGCTGGGCTGGCTGGACAGTGAGCCCCAAGGGGCTCCTCACTCCACACTGTCACACCAGCTTTTCTGTGTAGGTTCTGGGAACTGAACTCAGGTCCTCAGCTTGCTACATTTTACCAGCCAAGCCTTTTCCCAGGCTCCAGTTTGCTTTGTGATGGTCACTCTGGGCGGGCAGCAACAAACGCTGATGAGGATGTGGGGAAAGAGGAACCAATATCTACTGTTGGTGGGAGAAGAAACTGCCGTAACCACTACGGGGTTCAGTATGGAGGTTCCTCACAATACTGAAAATAGAACTGTCACATGACCAGCCGCACCACTCTGGAGCACATAGCACAGATCCCTAGGTCGACACGCTACAGAAACATGTGGCCATTCACGGTTATTGCTACAGCATCTGCAAAACTCACAGACTGGAGCCTAGATATCTATCAGATGAAAGAATAGAGAAGATGTCACCCATACGCACAGTGCAACTTTATACAACCCTCAAAACAACTCAACAGTGCGTTTGCTGAAAATGGATACAACTGAAGATTGTGAAAAGTGAAATAAGCCAGACTTTGGGAGACAAACATCGAGTGAGAATATATATAATGTAATATATAATATAATGTATAATATACATAATGTTATATATATATAAGGGAAAATATTACTATATGTCTTAGTTAGGGTTACTACTGCTGTGATGAAACACCATGACCAAAGCAATGTGGGGAGGAAAGGGTTAATCTGACTTCCACTTCCATCTTACAGTTCATCATCAAAGGAAGTCAGGAATTCAAACAAGGCAGGAACCTGGAGGCAGGAGCTGATGCAGAGGCCATGGAGGAATGCTGCTTACTAGCTTGCTCCCCAAGCTTGCTCAGTCTGCTTGCTTACAGAATCCAGGACCACCAGCCCAGAGCAGGGGTGGCACCACTGAGGTTCCTCCTTGTGTTGGTTTGAATATGCTTGGCCCAGGGAGTGGCACTATTTGGAGGTGTGGCCTTGTTGGAGGAAGTGTGTCACTGTGGTGGGGGTGGGCTTTGAAGCCCTGCCCAGTGCGGGAGTCAGTCTTTTCCTAGCAGCCTTCCCTGAAGATGTAGAACTCTCAGCTCCCCCTGCATCATGCCTGCCTGGATGCTGCCATGCTCCCACCTTGATGGTAATGGACCGAACCTCCGAACCTGTAAACCAACCCCAATTAAATGTTCTCCTAATAAGAGTCGCCTTGGTTATGGTGTCTGCTCACAGCAGTAAAACCCTAACTGAGACACTCCTCTCAGATGACTTTAGCTTGTGTCAAGTTGATAAAGAGCTAGCAGGCATACCATGGTAGAAGCTTTTGGATCCTAATTAACTTCATTTTACTGATTTCAAAACGCAGTGTGGTAAAAGCCAGTCTCAACAGAAGTGCATGAAGGGAGCCGACGATGCATGCATGTAATAGGAACCACAGGACCTCAAAGGCAACGCCTCAAAAGCCGTCTTGCAACTTCAGATGCAGATTGGACACTTCAGAGCTCCTCTGCAGTCTCTGGGTTGGATCCGGCCACATTGCCTAGCGCAGAATACCTTACAACTCTCTCTAGGTGTCTGATGTTTTGGGATGCCATCTCTCTTAGCCTCAGTGGCAATTCACAGGCATGATTTTGTTGATAATCCTCAAACCCACAGGGACTAAAGCTCACAATCCTGTCAGAAGCTTTGAGTGTTTGCCACTGAATAAACATGAACACTTACACCATTTGCATGAATAAAATATATGATGGGATATTTTTATCTATAAATACAATAAACAGAGTTGAATTGTGTAAACATGGGATGTAATTCTGGTTCATATTTTTTTCTTCCTCTGGGACTGGATGGTTTGATGCATGTTTTTGAAGGGTGTTTTCAGCTCTGAGATTTTATGAGTATTTTTTCTGTTGGAAAAAAGCAGCTGCCTCTTATAGCCCCTCATCTGGAAGATTGAATTGGAGTCTGGCTTTGGGGCCCTAGGCATTCATTGTGTACTGTAATTTTTCAAGAATATGTAGCTTGCCCATAAAAATATGTCTGTGGGATGAATCTTGGCACATGACATTTCAGTAAGAGAATATATTTAGTAATCCATGAATGTTTAAAAGAGTAATGTGCAGAGAAGCTATTTTTAAAAATCTGGGTGGCAAAAAACCCATTGGTTGTTATTGCCGCCCTACGAATGTGTTTGGCCATAACTAAATATCAACTTTAAAATTTATTTTGTTAGAAAACATTTGAGAAGCAAGGATTTGGGTGAGCCCCTTTGCTGACTCACCCCGTCACGGAAAGCAAATAACTCAGGTCCTTCATTTGGAAACCTGGGAACAAGGAGCAAGGCTATTTGAGGGTGTGGTCTTTCTGGGTGTAAGGTGTATCACTTCCTCTGCTGTGTTGACTCGATTCAATACCGCGCTTGGGCTCGTCGCTCAGATTGTGATGGTTAATGGTGATTTGATCTCAGTCTCATTTCGGTCTCCTTTTCCTCTGTTCACTTAATTTAATAGACAGGTTGTCCTAATCCTTTAACTTCAGAGAGTCTCGGTTCAGGAATTTTCCATAGCAGATTGGCTTGTGCGCATGTCTGTGGGGGGACCGCCTCACTGATAATTGACATAGGTGGACCCGTCCCAACCATTACCTAGGGAGGTGGTAATGGACTGCATAAGAAAGCCACTAAATCATGTGTCTGAGAATAAACCAGCAAGAAATAAACCTCTATGATGTCCTGTAACCTGGAAGGATGAGAGAATTCAGCCCGTTCCTTCCATAAGTAGCTTCTTGTCACGTGTTTGTCACAGCAAAGGAGGGCAACAAACATCCATACCGTGTTTAGCAATCTTAACTTTAAGAGTATAAAACCACAGCACATGTGCAGTTGGCAGTCACTATCCTTGTGTGATTGCAACTTAGGAGCGGACCAAACACAAGCAGACGGTGTTAAGATGTTAGCATTTTATTCATCACGCGAATTATTGTTAATACCTCACGAGAGGGAATGAAAATTAACACACAAAGAATAAAAATGGTTGAAGTAGCTTGGTGTAGTAGAAATCTCACTCTCTGGGTCTGAAGTGCTACAACTTGGTTTGATAACCTCATTTAGTCTTAATGTTTTTATTTGCAAAACAGGGATAATTATGGCTCCTTGTAGGGCTGTCCTGGAAATTAGATAGACCCAGAGTTCTCAGAAATGGGGATAACAAAAGGAATGCCACCCTTGAAGTACCATCCCCACAGTAGTCCCAGGCAAGCAAGGCCAATTAGCAGTGTCAGCAAGGGAGGGCAGTGGGAGTTTTAAGAAAGGTGTTGTCCTGGCAGAGGTGGAGTGTATGGACTGAAGTGTAGACAGACAGTGGGTGAAAGATGGGAAAGCAAAGACAGACAGCAGGAAACTTGAAACTCCCCCCCCCCCCCCCGGCAGTGCTAAAGCCACACGCACCGATTATTAACATAACACCTCCATATTGTTTTTAATAGAAAGTCCAAGTAAGATATAATAATCATAATGGCTATTCTCACAGTCAACTTTGAGATTCAGTATCACACCCAGGGGACTTGGGGTATGTTTGTGAGGAGATCATCCAGAGGTTTAAGTGAGGAGAGAAGATTCACTTTGAATGTGGGTGGTCCCATCGCACAGGCTGGGTTCTGGACGGAATAAAAAATAGACAGTGAGTGGAACACCAGCATTAATTATCCTTCTCTGCTTCCTGTCTTTGATCCAGTGTGAGTCGCTCGCTGCCTGGCTCTCCTGCGGCCATGCGGACCCTGTCCTGAGGACTCTCTTCTTCTTAGGCTGTGATTCAAAACAAACACTCAGCCCCCCTTAGGTTGCCTTTGTCACAGCCGAGAGTGCAGCAACCTGCACAATCACAGAGATAGAAAGGACTTCTGTCCAGCTGTGAGGTAAGCCACTGGACAGACACCTCAGCACCAAAGGACAGCAGTGACCACCCAGCTACAGAATGCATCGGCACCAGCCACGCTGTCATGCGTGTCTATAATGTTATTGGTGGTGGTAGGGATGTCCTTATTTTAAAAGGGTATTTGTGAGATTTGTTTGAGAAGTTATGAAAAAGTAGACAAGTCCCGAGACACAGCCAGAAATCAATGCATCTTTCCGTTTATGTGTAAGATTTGGATGGCTCAAAAACTTAGAAATATATGCAAAGAACATAGGAGTTTGACTGAAAACATTTAAACAGGCGGCTATCCAGTTTTGTCAGCACCACTGGAGGACTGTCCTGTCTTGTTTTTAGGTGTGATTTTGATGACTCTGTAGAGATTGAAATTAGATCCATTTCTCTCACAGTGCACAAAAATAAATTCAAAATGGATCAGAAATCTCAATTTAAAGTCAGAAATCCTGAAATTGCTAGGAAAAAAAAACCATAGAGAATACACCTCAAAAATACAGATCTGGATAAGAACTTTCTGAACAAGATTCTAACAAGGGAATAGCCCCAGGTATCAACAAATGCACTACTCAAAATTAATTAATTAATTAATTAATTAATTAATTAAATGCTTCTATATAGCAAAAGAAACTCTCAGCAGAATCAACAGTCAGCCTACAGGATGGGAGGGGAAATTCTTTGCAAACTCTACTTCAGACAGAACATTAATATAAGAATGTTTAAATAAAATGCAAAAATTAAATGTCCCCTCCACCCTGCGCATGCACACACACACACACACACACACACACACACACACACACACACACACACGACACAGAGACACAGAGAGAGAGATAGGGAGAGGGAGATCTGACAGCCTCCACCCTACCCCCAAATGTATGGCCTATATATGTCAACAAGTGTTCAACATTCTTAACCATCACAGAAATAAAAATTAAAACGACTTTGAGATTCCATCTCACCCCAGACAGAACGAACGGCTGCTGTTAGAAAGAGGTAAGAAAGGCCAGTGAGGAAGGAAATGGGGGAGGGTGCATGCCTATGCTCGCGGGCATGAGTGTAACTTAGTGCAGCCATTCTGGGATCCATACAGAGTTTTCTTAGAGAACAACAACAAAATCAGACCTAGGGCTTCCCTATGGCTCAGTTCTATCTCACCTTGAAATAAAAGCCCAAGGACTCTATATCGTACTACAGAGATACCTGCACAATTGTGATTACTGTTGGTCCATTTACAGCAGCCAGGGGATGGAAGCAGCCTAGACAGCCATCAACTGATAAGGAAAGTGTGGTGTATGCTCAGAATGCAATTTCATTCCACTGCAAAGAAAGATGAGCTAATGGAACTTATAAGAAAATAGATGAATCTGGAAAGTATCATACGAAGCAAGGTGACTGAGACTCAGAAAAAAAAATCACATTTTCCTCATATGGGGGTCAAGCTCATAGTCTCTATGTTTCTGTGGGAACAGCAGTAGATCTACTACACAGCATGGTTTCAAGAGTGAAATTAAGGTAATAAGATAACTCAACTCGAGGTCTTTGATTAAGTGATCTTTTGTTCAACCATGAGATCTCTGTTGGCTTGACCTGTATCCCTGGTCTGTATGAAGCTCTAGCAAACTAGAAAAACAATTTGAAAACTTCCCAAGGTGGGCCCCTTTCAAAGCCCCTCTCCTTACACAAAGGATTTATAGCCATTTCTTGGTGACAAAACACATTTAAACCCTTTGAAGACTATGAAAGTTTTCATGGTATTGACATATACTGTGCCAGGAATTCTGTCTATACTTAGTAATTTTTTGTACATTTACAATTTGGATGATTATAGTTTACAAACCAGTCTTTAATTACTAGTTAAAACATGTTGTAGTTAATGGATTTAGACTTGGAGTATAAGTTGAAATTTTACTGAGTTGGCATATGCACTGCAGCAGAGTCATCTCCAAGTTAATCGTGCATGCAAATTTGTCATGTTTATGATTTATTTAATACCAATAAGGCTTGCTGGGTCAATGATAGTGTTGAAAAAGAGACCAATAATTTCACATTTTGAATGGAATTTAAATAACGTGGTCAAAGGAGTTCGATTATCGGTAAAGAGCCTGAACATTAGCTGAGGACATAAGCAGGGTGGCTGCCATTTACTGAACTTCTGACAAAGGCTAGTTAGCTGAATGTCACATTTCATTACAGAGCTACCATTTACAACTTATACTTCAATTAAAACTGGAATGACCTACTTTTACATTTTGTTTATTTGTTCGTCTGAGCCTTACTTTATAGTCACTGTATAACCCAGGCTGGTCATGAGCTCCTGGCAATCCTCCTGCCTCTGTCTCCCTAGTGTTGGGATTATAACAAGATCTACCATTTGTGGTAGAGTAATCTCAGGCACATCAAAAATTCTCCTTCAAGGGCTGGAGAGATGACACAGCAGTTAAGAGCACTGACTTCTCTCCCAGGGGTCCTGAGTTCAGTTCCCAGCAACCACATGGCAGCTCACAACTGATTTGACACTCTCACACTCAGACTTACATGCAGGCAAAATGCCAATGCACATGAAATAAAAATAAATTAATTAATAAAAAAATTTCTCCTTCAAAGATCCCAGGAAAATTTACTTATAGCACATGATTAATCCAAAAATCACAATTCTGGAGTTTTACTGTTTTTGAATTTTGACTTATTTTATTAATAAGTATGCATGTTTATGGTATATAATATGATCTATGATCCTTTGTACACCGTGGCATTTTAACACTTCTTGTGACAGAATCTCATGATGTAGTCTCGGCTGGACCACAAACTGCAGGATTGCAAGCACCACCACACCTGGCTGTTTTCGTTCTCCTCTGCATTGCAGTACTGATGCTCGATGTTTTGAAGTCTCTGGGAGATTTCAAATAACTAAGCAGAATTATCCCAAAAATTTCCAATTCTCTCTCTGACTGAATTTTAGATTTGGGGCCTAAGGCAAAAGTTGTGGCGCTTATGAGCCTATTGATTTAATAACGTTACAGGTGAAAACACAAACCACAGGAAGGTTTGGAGAAGAAAATATAAGGTTGTCATGTCTTTAGTGCTGATACAGATGCAAGCTTCAGGGAAGGAAGGAAGGGGTGCTGAGAGACCCACCACCAGCTCAGGACATATGGACAGCTGATGGTTTCTGGGGGTAGGAGAGAGTTTTCCTTGTGGTTATGGCCCCTGGTAGGTTGACTGTGCTCCAATGGCTGACTCATACCCATAAATAGGATTTGCTAGCGGAGTTGAAACCCAAACAAATAAAAAACCCCAAACAACAAATAAACAACAACAACAACCCCCAAAACAAAAAAAAAAACATGGATTTGGGAAGGGGTGGGGAGGTCAGGGCAGATCTGGGAGGAGTAGAAAGTGGATACAACCAAACTACATGGCATGAAACTCTCAAAGATTAATGCAAATATATTGATATCAAAAAATAAAGACATGCTTCAGATTCCTGAGTATTCAAAAGGAATCTGCTCATTGGAAATTTTCATGTTTCTAGGGGAGAAGGATTGATCCCGGAGTGTAGTCACAACAGTAAGGATGTGGACATCAGGCCTGGGAGCCAGCCAGTAAGCGTGTTCCTCCATGGCCTCTGCCTCAGTTCCTGCCTCCATGTTCCTGCCTCGTGTTTCCTCCCTGACAGGCTACAAGCTGTAAGATGAAATAACACTTTCCTTTCCACACTGCTTTTGGTCTTCGCATTTATCACGGCAGCAGATGGCACACCAGGACACTGGTTAATGGAGACATACCTGTTTGGTGGGGCACGACAGAGTCGGGGCGGGTGGAAAAGACCAGAGAATGAGCAGCTCTGCCCTAAGTTATGCTCTGGGTTAGTGTTAACTGGAGTGGCATGTGGCCATTTAATCCTTCCCAGTTTTCACATACCAGGTCCCAGGTCTCTCCCTCTCCCCCTCCCCCTCCCCTCCCTCTCTTTTTCACTGTTCAAGGTTTATTTGGTGTTTTCATTGGCATGACACTTGAGTGGTTGGTCCCATCATCCATATGCAGATCTTACATTTCTCATAATATTGCAATGCACACGACAGACACATATAACACATAAAATATCCTGTAGAACATTTATGCAAAGATATGCATCATGGACGTACACACTGGAGCCAGGTTATGACTAACTGGGAACTCACTGGCCTAGGCATGTTTGGTGAGGGTGCACAGGGCAGCAATGCCGCAGGCTCACAGGGTATTCGAAGCCTGCACAGTTGGCAGTGTGTCTCGGAGACAGTGGGACTGTCACACTAACCAGGTTATCACTACACAAGTACCACTTGGCAGCAGGGCAGAGCTGTGGGCACTGAGATGTTTCTTCACACCACCTCAACACCATTGTACTAAACACAGCTCAGATGAGAAGGGTGTGGTCTGCCTAGAAACCCTGCTGCAGCCTGGACAGTGAAGTGCTAGTACACGGGGAAGACTTTAGAATTGCAATTTCTTCTGGATTCCCCAAAGGGTGTCTGCGCTCTTCTTCAGACCGGCCTCTTCCTTGGGAGTCAGTGTCACCTTCACAACACCTGAGATTCCATTTTGTGTCAGGATACATGAGACACTGAGGAAGACACCATCATTGATTCCATAGAGACCCTTAATCATGGTGGAAATGGGATGCACTCGCCTAAGGTTCTTCATTTTGTTTTCGGCCAAGTCTGCCACAGAGAGGCCAATGGCCCAGGATGTGTAACCTTTCAGCTTGATCACCGTGTATGCATTGTCCACCACCTGCCTGTGAACCTCCTTCCACTGCCCTCCTCTGCATCAGTGCCCAGTTCTGGGTTCAGAGACTTCAGGGAGACGCTGGCAACATTCACACCACTTCACACAGGCACACTGGCGTCGCCATGTTCTCCCAGGACCCAGCCGTGACAGCTCAGCGAGTGAAGCCCCAGCCTTTCTCCCATCAGGTAACGGAACCCAGCTGAATCCAGATTGCAACCACTCCCAATAACTCAGCTTTTGGGAAAGCCACTGATTTCCCAAGCCACGTAGGTCAGATATCCACTGGATTGGAGACAACCAGCAGCTTGCAGTGTGGACTGTACTTCTCAATGTTGCCAATGATGAACTTGAAGATGTTCACGTTTTGCTGGACCAGACTGAGTCGGCTCTCCCCCTCTTGCTGACGGCCCCCGCTGTGATAATGACAGGCTTGGCGTTTGCAGTTACACAATACTCTTTGCTGGAGACAATTTTTGGTGTTTTAAGGAAGAGGCTGCCATGCTGAAGATTCATCATCTTACCCTTTAGCTTGTCTTCCATGATGTCAACAAGGGCAAGCTCATCCACCAAGTCCTTCGTTAAGACACTGATGATACAAGCCATGCCAACAGCACCGACCCCAACAACTGTAATCTTGTTCTGGGGAGCCTGCTCTTCCTTAAGAAGATTCATAATCAGCTGGTCCTTGAGGGTTGCCATCTTGGACTTTGAATCTTTTGAGACCGCTAGTGCACGCTGGGGCAGGGGGGCGACAGGCGAGCTGCAGCAGTGTGGCCTGGGCTGGGCAACAGTGGCACCAGCACACGGGGCCTGTCTCTTGAGGCGTTTCCCTCACGGCAATTGCAACAGATGTGGTTCTCATAGGAGGGTTTCAAATTCACTTCTCATTAGCCCCTTGACATCAGTCAATAAATATCTATCAAGCATCTACTATGTTCTGAATAACCCATGTGAGTCAAGCATGCAAAAATCCACACCCCAAGGGAGTCTGCTTTCTAGCAAGAGTGAGAAATAAAAATGAAGGAAATAGTGTGTTTCACCCAGTCAAGGCACAGGACTCCTGTGATGGTTTGGATATGCTCAGCCCAGGGAGTGGCACTATTAGAAGGCGTGGCCTTGTTGGAGTAGGCGTGGCCTTGTTGCAGTGGGTGTGACACCGTAGGTGTGGGCATTAAGACCCTCTTCCTAGCTGCCTGGAAGCCAGTATTCTGCTAGCAGCCTTCAGATAAAGATGTAGAACCCTCAGCTTCTCCTGCACCATGCCTGCCTGGATGCTGCCATGCTCCCACCTTGATGAAACAGGACTGAACCTCTGACCCTGTAAGCCAGCCCCAATTAAATGTCATTCTTATGAGAGTTGCCTTGTTCATGGTGTCTGTTCACAGAAGTAAAATCTAAGACAACACCATTTTACATTGTGATTGGCAGCACATGTTTCTACTACCAAAACAATCTTGCCCCTTGTAATCAAAGGCCTACCACATGCAATGGGATATTATTAATTTAAAGAGTGCAGAATTGAAAAATGAAAAAATAGTAAGGAAGCAGGAAGAGCTGGTGATGCAGGGAGTTGCTGTTTTAGATGGGAGAACTCCTTGGGCAAGGTGACATTTGTGTGCAGACCTAAGAGTGGATGGAAAAATCACCCAGCTAACCAGGGAAAGCATCCCCAGGATAGAATTGCCAGTGCAAAGGTCCTGAGGCAGGATATTGCTAAACATATTTGAAAAACAGTGAGGTAGCTGGGCAGAGGAATCCCAGCACTGGGGAAGCTGAGGCAGGAAGATTGTCATGAGTCTGATGTAAGAACAGCAAAGAAAGTCACTTCATACAACTGAATGAACAAAGACGGACATTAGGGTATAAGCCAGAGAGCCACAGCAGTGCGGGTCACAAAGGACACTCAGCTAGTGACTTTCCAGTGATGGGAAGACATTAGAATAAGAAATATCAAGAGGCCAATAAGGGACATGTTTGGAAAGGTTGATGAATCCGCTTATTAGAGCCTAAAACTCAAGAGAGGTTGCAGTTGGAAGCATTAGGTGCAGGGTGCCTGCAGTCAAAGTGTGTATGAATTGTGAGTCATGTGTAAAGAGTTCTGAGGACCAAGCACTGCCGAGGTCTAGCATGCGCTGTGAGCCACACAGCCCAACTGTGCCTTGGGGATGACTTACTCTTTCTCCTCTGATAACAAGACCCTTGAGTTAAAGTTCTCCTAGACCCAGTTCACCCAGAGGGCCCAGCAAGAAAGCTGGGCCTCTGCTTGCCCCTCACAGCAATTGCTTCGACACGAGAGTGTTCCTTAGGTGCAGTGGTCTTTGCTACTTTGTAGGTTCTTCTTTTTCCACTCTTCACCCCCCCATGCTGTCTCTCCTGCCCCCCCCCCATTTCATCTCCTATCATTAGATAGGAGAGAAAGAAGAATGGGGAGGTGGAGAGGGAGGGGGAGGGAGAGAGACGACAGGCAGAGATCTGAATCTAATTTCTCTTTGTTTCTTCTTTGATTACAACTACTAATAAACCTCAACCAACCCCCCCCCCCCGAATGATCAACAACCACCCAACAGGGAGATGGGGCCGTAGACTATATCCACCCTCTTAAAAGTTCCCAGAATTCCAATCATCACACAACTGCAGAAACTGTCTGCAGCTGGCAAAACCATGTCTGTACTAGAGCATGAGGCAAATCATAGTCAGCTGCTGTCTGAGGCAGGAGCATGGACAGTCCAAAGTATCCCCACATCCCTTCATTCCATGTTATGACATAGCTAATGGGGTTTATCATCCTTTGCCCTGAGGGACAGTAGGGACAATAGTGGGAACTGAGGGACAGTAAGGACGATAATGGGAACTGAGGGACAGTAGGGATGATAACAGGAAGGCGCATATTGACTTCCAGTTCCCAAATAATGACACAGAAACGTCATTTATTTAGACCGAGTGCTAAGGGCTATACGTAATAATTTATTTTACTTGAGTTGGTGGTTGAGTAATACTGAGAAGAAGGGCTAAGCTCTGACTTTAGGAGTCCTGTAATTGTACCATTACTGCCACCTCACAGAGACTGGGAAATATCTGGATGAAAAGGCATTTTCTTAGTCAGGGTTTCTATTCCTACACAAACATCATGACCAAGAAGCAAGTTGGGGAGGAAAGGGTTTATTTAGCTTACATTTCCACATTGCTGTTCATCACCAAAGGAAGTCAGGACTGGAACTCAAGCAGATCAGGAAGCAGGAGCTGATGCAGAGGCCATGGAGGGATGTTCCTTACTGGCTTGCTTCCCCTGGCTTGCTCAGCCTGCTCTCTTATAGAACCAAGACTACCAGCCCAGAGATGGTCCCACCCACAAGGGGCCTTTCCCCCTTGATCACTAATTGAGAAAATGCCTTACAGTTGAATCTCATGGAGGCATTTCCTCAACTGAAGTTCCTTTCTCTGTGATAACTCCAGCTGTGTCAAGTTGACACAAAACTAGCCAGTACAGGCATGTAGAGAGAAGCCGTGCTCAGGTCAGAGACAGGTCCATCTTAGAAGACCCTGGAGGCTGATGACGCTCAAAACACGGTTCCCCAACTGTAGTGAGAATTCTGGAATTTTGGGTTCTTTAAATATTGTCATATTTAATATGCTATTAAATATGCTATTAAATATCCAATAATTTACTTTTTAGATTTAAATTAAAGGGAAAGAGTCAGAGGTGGGAAGATTCACCACCCAGACTCAGAGGAAGTCAGATATGGATAGGTAACTAACCTACCCTGTGACAGATATCTAGCATTTATATACCCCCTGGACGGACATAGAAAAGCCCAAATGGCTACAAAACCTTTACTAATGGGAAAATTGAGTTACAAGCAGTTGGGAAGGCAGCCCAAGCTAAGGCCGTGAGCATTGCAACTCCACAGTCATTCCTTTTTTTTTTTTTCCAGATGAAGTTTTGAAGAGTCACTCTTTTGAGACAATCTCTTGATATTAGCACAGGCTAGCCTCAAACTCACTAGGTAGTTCAGAATAGCCTTGAGTTTACGGCAATACTCCTGCTTTAGTCTTCTGCATTCTGGACCTATAGATGTGAGATGTACTGCCTGGTTTGAAGATATATTTTTCTTAGCCAAAGTTTCAGAAAGTTACTCAACAGCATTGCAGTTATAAAACTATGTGCAGGGGTTTTTCTTGGTATGTCATAAAAAATTAAATGCAAAATGTCTTTCTGGTACTGACGCATAAGGAGCTAGGACAGAGCTTTGTGAGCGTCACTGACACACATCACAGACTCGATTCCCAGAACCCGTGGTTTTAAAAAGTTGGCAATGGTGGCTCGGGTTTGTAATCCCAGTGCTGGGAGGGGAGATCTCTGGGGCACACTGGCCACAATTTGGTGAGTTCTAGGATATCCAGTCTCACCAAAAGAAAACAAAACCAGAAACAACGTAAACTTTGTTGGAGGAATGATACCCAAGGTTGTCCTCTGGCATTCACACGCATGTTCAAATTTATACGTGTGCGCACACACACACCTGTGCACACATGTTCACCTACATGCACACACAAACATACATAATAAATTGATCTCCCCTCCCATCATGAGAATGAAAAGTAGAGCAAAGCAAGTACATTGGACGGAGTAAGTGCAGGGCATTATGGGAAAACAAGGTTTAAGTGAATGGCATTATGGGAAAACAAGGAGTAAGTGCAGGGCATTATGGGGAAACAAGAAGAAGGCGTAAGTGCAGGGCATTATGGAAAAGCAAGACTTATCAGGATAGGAATGGTCCGTGGGTGATCTCCACACTGACATTCCAAGACCACATATGAGCAGGCCGTCTCAGACACAGCTCTGAAATGGAATACGTCATTGGCAGCATGAAAGCCTCACTTCCCTTTTATAGCGGATCCCATGGGTAAGAATGTGATCCTAACACATGTGCTGCCTGCCACAGAGAACTCATGTTACAGTCCTGAAAGGCATGCCGGAACCACAGTTCTCATGAATAAATTATCTCCGAACCGATCTTTGTGGAAAGGTGCAGTTTATAAACGTTCTGTCTAAGGAAAGCCAGCCCTGTTGGCCTCTAGGGGATCAAATCTCAAGAAATATTTTTATTTATTTATTTATTTATTTATTTTTTCTTTTCCGGAGTCTTTACATTCAGTGACTTCTGGAAGCAAGTCCCCAGCTGGGCCTGGGCAGTGCGCCTGTACAGCGCATGCAAAAGCCTAGCTCAGAGTCCAGGACTGAGAAAGAAAATAACCCAACCAGATTCAGTTAGGCTCGGGTCATTTCTCCGTGGTTATTTTTCTGTAAAATTTCAAGGTGGGCCACCAGTGTCCCTCCACACTTGTGTGTGTGTTCACAGGGGTGTGGCGCTTGATTAACCGAGTCTGCAGCCTCATTCCTTTGCTTGTGAATGTTGTGAATTCCCTTTGGTCTCTTACCCGCAAGCGTCTTTATGACCTTTGCTCATGACTATTTAACAACGGATAAATAAATAAATAAATAAATAAATAATCGTACTGTGGGCCAAGCCTCACAGCCTGAGTTCAATCTCTGGTACCCACATGGTACAAGAAAGAACACCCACCAGTTGTCCTTTGAGCCCCACATACTTGACATAGTATATGCATAATAGTGGTATGTGCATACCTTCATGCATACACAAAACAAAATAGGTTTTTAAATGAGAATGGAAACCCTTAGAATGAGGATTAAAAAAAAAAAGATCTGTGACTCTGGGGCTAGAGTTCTTTACCACTGGTTCTCAACCTGTGGGTCGCGACCCCTCGGGGGTACACCAGCTATTTACATTATCATTTGCAACAGTAGCAAGCTTACAGTTATGAAGTAACAACAAAAATAAGGTCACCACGACATGAGAAACTGTATTAAAGGGTCACAGCATAGGAAGGTTGAGAACACAATGCTTTAACACATTAGCATGGCTGGGCAGGATACAGCGGCAGGAAGTTCTCTAAGAATCTGAGGGTTAGCTTAGTCTGTGTGGTCAATTCCAGAACTACTAGGGCTAGATAGAGAGGCCCTGTCTCAAACAAACAAACAATTCCCCAAGCAACAACAACAAAAACAAAGAAAAAATAAAGAAATAGACTTGACTTGGAAACTAACGGTCTAGGCCCATGATCCCAGCTACCTATGGGAGGCTCAGGTGTGGGCAATTGATTTCAGATGAGAGAGAGAGAGAGGAGAGAGAGAGAGAGAGAGAGAGAGAGAGAGAGAGAGAGAGAGAACGCTAATGCACTTGCTTAGTACATTGCAATACTCAATAAGAAGCACTACAAATAAGTACAATTAATAAAAATAAATAGATATTGATAGTCCCTAGTCCTTCACACATGGGCACTAAGCCACAATAGGCAGACATTAGCCAGACCCCAGGACAGCAGCACATCTGATGAGCTAAATATTAACAGTGACACTGAGGTTTTTTTTATAGCTGTTTCTTGCTTGATGTTGTGTTTTCTAGTGTCTACAATTAAATAAGCTAATTTGCCACATGTAACCATTTCCAGTGTGAACTGTCTATGTATAGCAAGATTCCCAGAACACTGGGTTCCTGCAGCAGAGTCACTTCGTTGTTCTTAACAGTTGGGCGTGTGTTCTTTCTCACATCTTTACTTATCTGCTTGAAGAAGAAACTGTCTGAGGAAATAATCATGGTGGGTCTGAGTTTAGCTGTCTCCCTAAAGAGGAAAGAGAGAGGGGGAGAGAAAGGAGGGGGAGGGAGGGAGGGAGGGAGGGAGGGAGGGAGGGAGAGAGAGAGAGAGAGAGAGAGAGAGAGACTCATTTGGAAGCACATGGAGCCTTAGGTTCAATCCTTAAAATCACATAAACCAGCATGGGGGTGCACATCTCTAACCCTTGTATTCCAGGGGTGGAGGCAGGAGATCGTAAGTTGGAGGTCATCTTTGGCTGCATAGTGAGTCTGAGGCCAACCTGGGTTACACAAGATCCTGTTTCAAAAGAATGAGCCCCAAGGAGCTGTGTTGCCCCTTCGAGCAGAAGACATAGTAAGAATGCCTCTGAGACAGAGCAAGAGTCTCCCCAGATAGACAGGGCTGGAGAGCACAGGCCGCCGTGGAGGGAGCGAGAGCCTGGGCTGAGAGGGTCCCTCAGGAGGAGTTTGTTGCATTCTGGGAGGTTTAGATCGCTGCCCTCCACTACTGTGGTTCTGTGGGACAGCACAGCTTCTTAGAGTGCTGACCACAGGGAAGGTTTGGGAAGATTTCATGGGTGAGGCCACAGGGGCATCTTCAGAACCAGGTGCTGCCTGCAGCCCGCTTCCAGTAGCCAAGTCATCACCAGCCGCCAAAAGCGACACATTTCCACTGTTGCCACTGGTCTCGTGTTCTCCCTACCTACATGCGCTATGCCCTTTAGAAAGCCTGTGCCTTCACAGCGTCTCTCCATCCTTGTCCAAAGGAGGCAGCCTTTTGTAGAACCCCTCTCCCTCAATAAATCTCCTTCCTGAGGTCTGCTGCAGGGTGTGACTTTGTGTCAATCCTTGGCCTGCCCTCAGGTTGGTGGGGGGAAATTAAAAGACCTAACACTTTCTTCTTTCTCCCCCTCTTTCCTGGTTTTCTTTTTCTTTTCCCTTTTCTTTTCTTCTCTCTCCCTCTCTTTCCTTTCTTTCTTTCTTTTCTTTCTTTCTCTTCTTCTTCTTCTTCTTCTTCTTCTTCTTCTTCTTCTTCTTCTTCTTCTTCTTCTTCTTTTGAGACAAATATCACTGTGTATCTCACAGTGTTAGTTTGGCTTCAAACTAAAAATTCCACACCAGGCAACACATCTTTATCCAAAAACTCCCCTGTACATGTTACAGAAAGTAATTTTTTTTTATTTTGCACGATTGTATGCATAGCCCCCTTCCCCAAGAACTATCTTCTCACTCCATCCCTCTTCCACCTTTGGGGTGATATTTGGTGGAAGAAGCCTAGCCACCAAGAACCTACCAATCATCCCTTCTTCACCTTCCCTGTCTGCTTGAAGAGATCTGGCAGCTCCTAGGAGACATAACTCTGGGTACGCTCTATGGGAGTCTGCGGAGGAGGAGTCTTGCTGAACTGGGAAGGCCCACCCTGAGTAGGGTGGCGCTACCCATGGGCAGGGTCTCCAGACTGAATAACGAAGAGAAAGTAGCTGCTTCCCAACCTCCCGCGGTCTGTGATTCTGCCCACACGCCTTTCCCACCATGAGGTACTGTACCCCTTCAAACCTTGAGCCAAAATGAACTCTGTCCCGCTGAAGCTGCTGAATAGAGACTATTTACCACCTTTGTTTCAAAGCCACAGGACTGATAACCCACACCGGGACTGGGGTTATAAAATAGCCTCCTGTTGCTGACTGGAGCACCAGTTGCTAATCCTGCTCCTAGAGCCCAGAGCCCAGAGCCCAGAGCCCAGAGCCCAGAGCCCAGAGCCCAGAGCCCAGAGCCCAGAGCCCAGAGCTGGGCACATGCTCACAAGTCCTACAGCTGGTACATGCAAACTAAACTCAAACAAGAGGGCTAAGATGTGCCATCTTATTACACATCTGTCTGGGCTCCAAGAACACTGCCACCCCTCCCCCAATCAGTGGGAGCAGGCCTATGTTGCGAATTGGACATTGCTTTCTCTAGTTGACCGGAGTTTATCTTACTCTTTGTATCCACCTGATTGGAGAAAGCCAATCAAGAACAACAATTTGGTAGAAACTTGAAGTTTCTTTCTGAGAAACCTGCAAATCATTCTATAAAACAGACATTTCCAGAATTGTAACTGCTTTTGTGTGTTGCTTGAACATTCCTTCCCTAGGCAGAGTTAGACAATAGCTACCCTCTCCTCCAGTGTTGCAATGACAATCAAAGGTTCGTGAGGGGGTGGGGAGGTGGGGGGTGGCTTGGGGTGGAGGGAAGACCAATGATTTTTCATAGGCTTCAAAGATTGGGTGTGTGGATGAGCCCAGGGCAGCCCCACTGGGAGGTCTTCACCCAGCATGGATAATGGCTTCCCCTTAGACTCACACGTTGGAGGTCCTCATCAAACGAACTGCCCTAGCTCATACACTTTGGCACTTCCAAGGACCATGTGCAATTAAGGCTGATTACGCACAAGCAGCAGGGAGGGGCAGCTGCAATCTCAGGTGTGGCGCCAATGACCCTCCCCCACCCGTCCTTCTAGGGGAATGTCGACTGGCAACAAACTGGAGGTAGAGAGCCTGCTTCCTGCTAGTAGGCAGGCACAGCTGTGTTTCGCTTGGAGGACCAAGAGCTCTATGGCAGTATTTGAATAAAGAAAAAAAAAGAATTAGTGGGTGAAGGGCAAACGCTACGTGTAAAACATAGTAAGAATCCAGCAATGAAGTCACAAGTCACTTGTGATGTTTATTAAATGTATATTCTGGGTCCCACTAGCAAGCTTTGCAGCACATCAGTTTTGAGAAATTCTCTTCTGGACCCTGAGAAACAATATATTATAAACATCCTGAGTACACACACTTATATTTTACTTATTTTTCAAATTTCCCAGTTTTGAGACTGTCTTGTTTTTATATTCAAAACTACATATCTATTTTCAACAAAAAGAAAGGATTCAAGTTGCTGCCCAAGATGACTAAAAACAGCTACTTCGTATATTTGAGGTTCTAATTGACATGTCTCTGGTCGGTGTGAGCTAGGGCCCATGAGGAAGCCTTTTCTTAGGCACAGGACTTAGGAGAACAAGCTAGCGACTGCAGCCAGACCCACAGGGAATGGCACAGCCTGTGACAAGTGCCTTCACCTCCCTGGCTCTCTTTAGGCACATTCAACAACCTCGGCTCAAGGTCTGTGAGCTGAAAGAATCCAGTGCTGGAGTAGAAATGTGGTCTCAGGGTACTTCAAATCTAGTCCTCTCAAGATAAACTCCATACCACAGGGAGAGGGAAGGTTTCAGGGACTTCTAGGAGAAGGACTTTGTTAGCACCACGATAACCTGGTGTTCTGACTAAAGTGAGAGGTGTCACCTTTGACCAGCACCCAAGAGAGCTCTGAGCTTCTCAGGACAACTCACCCACCTTAGCGGAGATGGGGCTGCTCTCCACCGGAAAGCATCTAAACCCTGAAGCTTTGTTAGCCAACCAGTGTGAACAAACCAGGGAGTCGGCACTAGGTCTCTGCTGTTGACTGTCTCCTCCTCCAGAGATTTAACTCAGGTTACCCCAGTTAAGTAGCCAGCACATTTATTTGCTGAGCTTTCTTCCCGGCTCCCAAGGCTGACTCTTTTTAAAGTGGAGCTGAGTTTCCAGAAAGCAACAATGATGCAAAGATGCCGGCATAAGCCCACAGTCACAACCTGTTAGTGTTAGTGTTATTTTAAGATTCGAACCTGTAGTAACTAAAGTGTCAGTTGCTTGCTTGAGTTCTCAGAGAACGCCTCCTCCTGCTTTCTCAAAGCTAATGGGCACGGCTAAGCAGGGGCATGGGAAAGGTTGAGATGGCAGTTGGGGGTCTGAGTGAGGCTCCAGGGAGGTGAAGCTCTGCTGTTCTTGGCCAGAGGACCTCAGACAACTCAGGGACCGACAACCAGCATGTGGGGTTTAGGGCATCTGAACCTTGACCTTTCCTTTCTAGTTGGGGGAGGGAGGCATGGCTACTATAACTGCCAGAATGTCTCCCAGAATATTCTACTGATTATTAATTTCCCCAGCATCTATCTTCAAATCCCTCAGCTTTCTCTTTAAACCGTATGCTTATTCAGGAGAGGCTCTCTCCTGACAGAATTACAGAAATACAATTAAACAAACATCAAACCGAATTTCTGCCTGCACCGGCGCCTCGCCCACTTCTCTTACGTAACCCACACAGGCAAGCAGATGGTTCATTGTGATGAAATATGCATATATGTGTCTAAACACAAGTTTAGTTATGCATGTATTCAAATGAAGGTTAGGAAAGGGAGGTCTAAGAGAGTTACATAGTATAGGTCAAAGGGCAGCCAGGCTATAGGTAGAATAGGGTTGAAGTGTGTGGCTTGTCATTCCCCACAATACCCCCTACAACACACGCAGGCAAATCTCTAGTGCTTGTTGTATGGGAGACCTTGCCTACTTGCCCTAGTGGCAGAAGTCACTCAAACGTAGGAACGAGGCAGCTGGTTTGCTACCTACCCCCAGGGACTGATGCAACCTTCTTCATCACCATCTTCACCACTGCTTTGTCTGACAAGTCCGGCTTGACCGACAGTTCTACGTGAAGGGTTTCCTCAAGAGCTTTGCCTCTGTAGTGTTTTCTATTTGGTTACACCCTTCTCAAGGCAGATGGAGCCAGTCCACATCGTTGTTTAAAGCCTCTGGTCTGCGTTTTCACTTAAGTTCCGGGCAAGCACTTGCAGGGACAATCCGTGCAGTGTCCCAGAGGGCAAGGGGAGTTGGTCCCCTGAGAACACAGCCATGCTCTGTACCCCACAGAGGATCTGGAACAAACAAGTACTCAAGGTGTTAAATAATATACTCCTTAAAACCCAACAGCCCTTCCGCAGGTCAGGCTCAGCTTATGGAAAAGATCCCTTCTTTGTCACAGTACAGAGAAACTGATTTTAAACTGCCACCATGGCTGTGCTTATAAGCTCATGTAGCTCCCAGCATACCCCAGCCCCACCCCAGGCTGTTTTTCAGGTGAGCAGTATAATTGTCTTGAACGGGTGGGTTCCGACTAGGAGGGAGGTGCAGACACAGTAGTTTTCCAATGTGTGTGTGTGTGGGGGCGGGGGGGGCTGTCTCTAGTGCTAGGTAGTTATTTCTAGTTCAGTCAGCCAGACTGCCACCCCTTGACACTTCCCTGATAACTGAATGTGACTCCTCTTCATGTTACTGGAGGCAGGAAGCCCTGATCCAAGACAACATGAGATGGTGTTTTGTATTAATAGCAGTCAAACTGCATGCTTTCCAGGGTTTGATGCTGAAACTTGGTATTACTTCAGGGGAAACCACTTAATATCAACCAAAATATATCTGTACATTTTTTATAACACTCAATATAACATAATGCTAATATAATAGTATATAGTAATGTGTTTGATTTTAATCTCCTTACCATTAGTACCTATTTGTTATAAAGTATATGAACAAATTCAGATAGATGCCATCTTGTAATGACATCTTGGTCTACCAAAGCCAGAGTCAGCTGCTCGCTCACTATTTTGGAGGCTGGAAAGTTAAACAGGGTCTCATGGATCCCAGGCTGACTTCAGGCTCACTATGTAGCCAAGGCTAGCCTTGAACTCTGATCATCCTGTGTCTACCTGCTGAGTACTGAGGTTGCAAGTGTGCAGTGCTGGGCCTGGCCTCTCATTTCTGAAACAATCCCTTCCTTGACTCTAGACAGCACCTCCAGATGGGAACACCTTGCCCTCTCACAATTCGTGGCCACAGGAACTGGTTAAGAACAGATGCTGAGAATCAGTTGGGGTGACAGCAATTGTCCAAGAACTGATGAACGACCCCATGTTTGCCGACTTAAGTTAAGAAGGAAGAATTTTCTTCTCAGACACTGTGATGGTCTGAGGCTAGAACCTGCAGCTGGCAGCCATGTCTGCACTGGGATGACATTTTGTTTCTTGACTCCAGTTGTTTTTTAGGTCAGCTTCCTCAGCCCTTGTTACATTTGGATTTGTGACCTAATACCCA